>NW_026290755.1:47500-97500 GCF_023373465.1 Oncorhynchus keta | reverse complement strand
GTCAAGACATCATGCCTGCTTGGTTTCCACTGTGCAGTGATCAGTCAGTGGCTACGCTATAACAGCTGGTTATGAACATGAGGATCACCTCATCTCCACAGGTGTCCTGGATTCTATAGGTACTGTATGTTTCTGATGCTAAGCTCTTCAATCCTCAGCAGTCACCGTAGAATGTCTAGACTGGAGGAATTAGAGAGACAAACCCCAGGTCACCCCCCCTAACCATCCTCCTCTTTTATGACCACCCAAAGGTATTATAACATATCGACCTAGAAATATATTTTATCGACCTATATTAAGTCATTCAATTTTTTTTTATGAGAAATTGTTCCTACCTCCGAATTTGACTTTTGGATTTGAACAAAGAAGGTATTGGGTGCATAAATCACACCCATGACGTTGACTGTTGATTTCATGGGAGGGATAAAACTGTTTCTGTGGTCAGGTTTCTACTTCCCCGGCACGAAACTGAGCCATTACCTCAGAGTAGTGACCAACTCAAACTCCGGATGCCCTCTGACCACTTGAACCTAGTATCTAATCTATGACTCCATTCACACACGTACGCACGCACACACACGCACACACACACACGCACACACGCACACACACACACACACACACACACACACACACACACACACACACACACACACACACACACACACACACACACACACACACACACACACACACACACACACACACACACACACACACACACACACACACACACACACACACACACAGAGGATATATAACCCAGAGCACATTAGACAACAAGTCTTCAGGACCAGGATGTTTGTTACTTTTCTGGAAATAGTTTTTTTTCTTTTCTCGCTCAATCAAGACATCATGTAATGTTAAAAGCAGTTGAGCAACAAGGAAGAAGAATGTCATTATTGTGTTCTAGAATGTTCTCTTCTCTCATAGAGATCCTGTTAAATGACTGTTTTCTCGTTCCTAACTGAACGCTCGCCCTCCTCACGGAGTGTTGAGAGATCGTTGAGAGTTCCATCAGTGATGGTTGCCGAGGAGACAGCCCGTTCTCTGGCAACGGAACATTACCTAGATTAGAGGAATGAGAGATGAAAGAAAACCATTAGTCATGGCTGTATGTATGGCTCATTATAGCGTTAGTCATGGCGTTGACTCGTCAGGTGAAGTCAGGCTGAATCAGTTGAGGGGAAAACAGGGGAGGAGTGAATGTTTGGGGAAAACAGGGTTGTTAAAACGTTATTCCGACCGTTAGATGACACTTACAGAGTGAATCACGTCAGCGTCCCCCTCCTTAAATAAACTCTGTTGTTCGCCAGGAAGGAATCCTTAGAATCAATTAGATATTTAAACAACGCAGAGACGTAGATACAAGACCGTCTAGCTTTGGAAACAAAGAGCATTTATCAAACGAGCTGACGTTTCTAGTGATGGATCAGACGGGCCACTGGAACGCAGCTCCAACAGTTGTCATAGTAAACAGACTAATGATAATCTGTCTCAGGTCCTTCATGAGGCGTCCACAGGGGGATGTATGTGAGTGGGGCTGAATACCCACATGAAAACATACTATTGAGTACTATGGTATAAATACTATTCACTGTAGTGTTTTTGCTGACTTTAATGACTAAAGTCTGTAAAAACACTACAGTGAATACTACAGTGAATACTATACTGTATTATACCGTATTATACTGTAGTTTTTACTGTAGTATTTACTATATTATACTGTAGTATTTACTAAATTATACTGTAGTATTTACTATATTATACTGTAGTATTTCCAGTTAACTATAGTATAAATACTGTAGTAAAAGAAAACTGTAGCATATACTATAGTAATTAATGTAGTGTTTTTGCAGATTTTAGTATACTGTAGTATTTACTGTAGTGTTTTTGCAGACTGTAGTATACTGTAAGTATTTACTGTAGTGTTTTTGCAGGCTGTAGTATACTGTAGTATTTACTGTAGTGTTTTTGCAGACTGTAGTATACTGTAAGTATTTACTGTAGTGTTTTTGCAGACTGTAGTATACTGTAGTATTTACTGTAGTGTTTTTGCAGACTGTAGTATACTGTAAGTATTTACTGTAGTGTTTTTGCAGACTGTAGTATACTGTAGTATTTACTGTAGTGTTTTTGCAGACTGTAGTATACTGTAAGTATTTACTGTAGTGTTTTTGCAGACTGTAGTATACTGTAAGTATTTACTGTAGTGTTTTTGCAGACTGTAGTATACTGTAGTATTTACTGTAGTGTTTTTGCAGACTGTAGTATTTACTATCTTGAACATAGAAGTGGAGGCTTTGTCCTTCAGGAAACCTACTGGAGAAATACTAAAAGAGCACATTTTCCATAACCTGTAGGGAGACAGGACTGGGGTCTGAACCTGTAGGGAGACAGGACTGGGGTCTGAACCTGTAGGGAGACAGGACTGGGGTCTGAACCTGTAGGGAGACAGGACTGGGGTCTGAACCTGTAGGGAGACAGGACTGGGGTCTGAACCTGTAGGGAGACAGGACTGGGGTCTGAACCTGTAGGGAGACAGGACTGGGGTCTGAACCTGTAGGGAGACAGGACTGGGGTCTGAACCTGTAGGGAGACAGGACTGGGGTCTGAACCTGTAGGGAGACAGGACTGGGGTCTGAACCTGTAGGGAGACAGGACTGGGGTCTGAACCTGTAGGGAGACAGGACTGGGGTCTGAACCTGTAGGGAGACAGGACTGGGGTCTGAACCTGTAGGGAGACAGGACTGGGGTCTGAACCTGTAGGGAGACAGGACTGGGGTCTGAACCTGTAGGGAGACAGGACTGGGGTCTGAACCTGTAGGGAGACAGGACTGGGGTCTGAACCTGTAGGGAGACAGGACTGGGGTCTGAACCTGTAGGGAGACAGGACTGGGGTCTGAACCTGTAGGGAGACAGGACTGGGGTTTGAACAGATAATTCAGAGCTTGATGCTCTTTTCTATAACCTGTAGGGAGACAGGACTGGGGTTTGAACAGATAATTCAGAGCTTGATGCTCTTTTATATAACCTGTAGGGAGATAGGACTGGGGTTTGAACAGATAATTCAGAGCTTGATGCTCTTTTATATAACCTGTAGGGAGATAGGACTGGGGTTTGAACAGATAATTCAGAGCTTGATGCTCTTTTATATAACCTGTAGGTCACACAAAATGGTCTATACTTGGCATGTAGGTTTCTCACTTATGGGTGGCATAAATTGAGATATGGAGAGGGGAATAGGGAGCGTACATGCAAATTAAATACGGTAGTATTTACTATAGTTAAAAAAGTGTAGAGTTTTTGCTGACATTACTGTAGTATTTACTACAGTGTTTTTTGGGGGGATAATATTGTACTATTTACTGTAGTATTCTACAGTATACTACACATTACACATTATATAAGTACTATAAGTAAGTACTATAAGTACTACACATTATAATTTTTAATTGAACCTTTATTTAACTAGGCAAGTCAGTAAAGAACAAACAGCCTAGGAACAGTGGGTTAACTGCCTAGGAACAGTGGGTTAACTGCCTAGGAACAGTGGGTTAACTGCCTAGGAACAGTGGGTTAACTGCCTAGGAACAGTGGGTTAACTGCCTAGGAACAGTGGGTTAACTGCCTAGGAACAGTGGGTTAACAGCCTAGGAACAGTGGGTTAACTGCCTAGGAACAGTGGGTTAACTGCCTAGGAACAGTGGGTTAACTGCCTAGGAACAGTGGGTTAACTGCCTAGGAACAGTGGGTTAACAGCCTAGGAACAGTGGGTTAACTGCCTAGGAACAGTGGGTTAACAGCCTAGGAACAGTGGGTTAACTGCCTAGGAACAGTGGGTTAACTGCCTAGGAACAGTGGGTTAACAGCCTAGGAACAGTGGGTTAACTGCCTAGGAACAGTGGGTTAACTGCCTAGGAACAGTGGGTTAACTGCCTAGGAACAGTGGGTTAACTGCCTAGGAACAGTGGGTTAACTTAACTGCCTAGCAGGAACAGTGGGTTAACTGCAGGAACAGTGGGTTAACGGTGGGTTAACCCTAGGAACAGTGGGTTAACTGCCTAGGAACAGTGGGTTAACTGCCTAGGAACAGTGGGTTAACTGCCTAGGAACAGTGGGTTAACTGCCTAGGAACAGTGGGTTAACTGCCTAGGAACAGTGGGTTAACTGCCTAGGAACAGTGGGTTAACTGCCTAGGAACAGTGGGTTAACTGCCTAGGAACAGTGGGTTAACTGCCTAGGAACAGTGGGTTAACTGCCTTGTTCAGGGGGAGAACATCAGATTTTTACCTTGTCAGCTGAGGGATTCAATCTAGCAATCTTTCGGTTACTGGCTCAATGCTGTAACCACTAGGCTACCTGTCGCCCACATGATCGAGGGATCATGTGTGTAGTATATTATTCTAAAGTATACTATAGTTTACTATGGAATTCTATTGTAAGTACTGTAGTATTCTATGGTAAACTGTAGTATATTTTCATGTGGGTAGGGCCTGTCTGGTTCAGATGATACAGTATGGATGTTTATCAGAGGGCCTCAGCAGTGCGGCATTGACACCACACACACACACACACACACACACACACACACACACACACACACACACACACACACACACACACACACACACACACACACACACACACACACACACACACACACACACACACACACACACACACACACACACACACACACAGCGGTGAGCAGCTGAGCGGTGAGGCGGTGTAAGCTCTCTGAAGGAAGATAAATGATGGCTGAACAGTCTGATAGATGGTGCCCTGTGGCACGAGGAGCTGATGAGTGATAATGTCTGAGGAGGGAGGAGATGAGGGGAGGTCACACTGAGTTCTATAGTCTGAGGAGGGAGGAGATGAGGGGAGGTCACACTGAGTTCTATAGTCTGAGGAGGGAGGAGATGAGGGGAGGTCACACTGAGTTATATAGTCTGAGGAGGGAGGAGATGAGAGGTCACACTGAGTTCTATAGTCTGAGGAGGGAGGAGATGAGGGGAGGTCACACTGAGTCATATAGTCTGAGGAGGGAGGAGATGAGGGGAGGTCACACTGAGTCATATAGTCTGAGGAGGCAGGAGATGATGGGAGGTCACACTGAGTCATATAGTCTGAGGAGGGAGGAGATGAGGGGAGGTCACACTGAGTGATAATGTCTCAGGAGGGAGGAGATGAGGGGAGGTCACACTGAGTCATATAGTCTGAGGAGGGAGGAGATGAGGGGAGGTCACACTGAGTCATATAGTCTGAGGAGGGAGGAGATGAGGGGAGGTCACACTGAGTGATAATGTCTCAGGAGGGAGGAGACACTCCCAGACAATGTTCCCTCCAGGACTACCACGCAGTAGAAATGCAAGTGATTGAACGTCACTGAGTTCGCCAATTAGTTTCTAGATCAACGTTTTTTTCTGTGATCGAATCAAAATTATATCAGCTCCTTTTCAATGCAACAAATCAAAACAAATCTAACTTTGCAAGACTGAGTCTGTGATTTTGTTGTAGTCAGAGCCAGAGCGCAACGGAGTAGAATTCGGGCCCACGAGCGGTCTTTCAATCACTGGCGAGTGAGTGCGCTTTTCAGATCAATGCGCAGTGCCGCACGTGTGCACATTGGGTGATATTCTCTGCCAGTTAGAAAGTTATTAGCGCAGTTATAGATAAGTATAGCTCAGCAATGGGGAGTTACCTCTTCCTACAAGACCCGTAGGTTACATTTCAAGCTGTCTTTGAAAACCCCGTCAGGTAAAAAAATGTCTTAATTAAAGGGGCAGTGTTGAATTTTGAGACAGTCTTGAATATGCAAATAAGCCAGTATGCAGAGGGGTAGCCTACATTGTCTAAGTCTCTGGTATGGTAATAATAATACATAGTATTTTGTAAAGTAGTTTCTTGCATCATACAACACAATGCAATGATGTACAGTCACCTATTTGGCCCATGGTGTTACAGACCAAGTAAAACAACATACATGAACTGTCAAGCCCTTCATCATGTGAACACGTTTTTAAAGTCTCATGTAATGTAGACCTGCATTGAACACCACACACAGACTACTGTGGGCTATATCGTAGAAATCAAAAGCTATTTCAATGTGAGCATTTTATGGGATTTGCTCCACTGGTTTTGTTGGTGTAGGCCAACATTATGCTCATATAGCCACAGTAGCCTATTGGCTACTGTCTACAACTGTAAGGGTACAGCCTCAGTGTTCACTGTAAACGCGCCGGAGAATGCAGAACATTCTCACAATGTTCAAGTTTCCGTTCACAAGACCCAAAATGTTGGGGGAACATTGCTCCCAGATGCCTCAGATACTGCTTTAGACTGACACTGAAGGAGGCAGCCGCTGTGTCCACAACACTAAGCCCTACACCTGATACCTCTAACTCAGCTCTCGCACCATCTCTGTCTTAGGGCAGTGAAGCGTGGAGGTGGCTAGGAGCTGGTGTTCCTCTTTAGTTCTGTCATAGCTCTCTGTCTTAGGGCAGTGAAGCATGGAGGTGGCTAGGAGCTGGTGTTCCTCTTTACTTCAGTCATATCTCTGTCCTAGGGCAGGGAAACATGGAGGTGGCTAGGAGCTGGTGTTCCTCTTTAGTTCTGTCATAGCTCTCTGTCTTAGGGCAGTGAAGCATGGAGGTGTCTAGGAGGAGTATCTCTTTACTTCAGTCATATCTCTGTCCTAGGGCAGGGAAACATGGAGGTGTCTAGGAGGAGTATCTCTTTACAAGTCATATCTCTGTCCTAGGGCAGGGAAACATGGAGGTGTCTAGGTGGAGTATCTCTTTACTTCAGTCATATCTCTGTCCTAGGGCAGGGAAACATGGAGGTGTCTAGGTGGAGTATCTCTTTAGTTCTGTAAGGATCAACGCTGGAGACGAGAAGCTGGTACAGGGAGGGAACATTTAATAACCACAGACAGGAACAGAATACAGACAGCGTCTGGACAGGAGAAACGTCATGACAACCATGCTGACGGGGGGGATGGAACAGAATACAGACAGCGTCTGGACAGGAGAAACGTCATGACAACCATGCTGACGGGGGGATGGAACAGAATACAGACAGCGTCTGGACAGGAGAAACGTCATGACAACCATGCTGACGGGGGGGATGGAACAGAATACAGACAGCGTCCGGACAGGAGAAACGTCATGACAACCATGCTGACGGGGGGGATGGAACAGAATACAGACAGCGTCCGGACAGGAGAAACGTCATGACAACCATGCTGACGGGGGATGGAACAGAATACAGACAGCGTCCGGACAGGAGAAACGTCATGACAACCATGCTGACGGGGGATGGAACAGAATACGGACAGCGTCCGGACAGGAGAAACGTCATGACAACCATGCTGACGGGGGGATGGAACAGAATACAGACAGCGTCTGGACAGGAGAAACGTCATGACAACCATGCTGACGGGGGATGGAACAGAATACAGACAGCGTCTGGACAGGAGAAACGTCATGACAACCATGCTGACGGGGGGATGGAACAGAATACAGACAGCGTCTGGACAGGAGAAACGTCATGACAACCATGCTGACGGGGGGGATGGAACAGAATACGGACAGCGTCTGGCCAGGAGAAACGTCATGACAACCATGCTGACGGGGGGGATGGAACAGAATACGGACAGCGTCTGGACAGGAGAAACGTCATGACAACCATGCTGACGGGGGGGATGGAACAGAATACAGACAGCGTCCGGACAGGAGAAACGTCATGACAACCATGCTGACGGGGGGGATGGAACAGAATACGGACAGCGTCCGGACAGGAGAAACGTCATGACAACCATGCTGACGGGGGGATGGAACAGAATACGGACAGCGTCTGGACAGGAGAAACGTCATGACAACCATGCTGACGGGGGGGATGGAACAGAATACGGACAGCGTCTGGACAGGAGAAACGTCATGACAACCATGCTGACGGGGGGGATGGAACAGAATACAGACAGCGTCCGGACAGGAGAAACGTCATGACAACCATGCTGACGGGGGATGGAACAGAATACGGACAGCGTCTGGACAGGAGAAACGTCATGACAACCATGCTGACGGGGGGATGGAACAGAATACGGACAGCGTCTGGACAGGAGAAACGTCATGACAACCATGCTGACGGGGGATGGAACAGAATACAGACAGCGTCTGGACAGGAGAAACGTCATGACAACCATGCTGACGGGGGGATGGAACAGAATACGGACAGCGTCTGGACAGGAGAAACGTCATGACAACCATGCTGACGGGGGATGGAACAGAATACAGACAGCGTCTGGACAGGAGAAACGTCATGACAACCATGCTGACGGGGGATGGAACAGAATACGGACAGCGTCTGGACAGGAGAAACGTCATGACAACCATGCTGACGGGGGGATGGAACAGAATACGGACAGCGTCTGGACAGGAGAAACGTCATGACAACCATGCTGACGGGGGATGGAACAGAATACGGACAGCGTCTGGACAGGAGAAACGTCATGACAACCATGCTGACGGGGGATGGAACAGAATACAGGACAGCGTCTGGACAGGAGAAACGTCATGACAACCATGCTGACGGGGGGATGGAACAGAACAGGAGAAACGTACAACCATGCTGACAGGAACAGAATACGGACAGCGTCTGGACAGGAGAAACGTCATGACAACCATGCTGACGGGGGGATGGAACAGAATACGGACAGCGTCTGGACAGGAGAAACGTCATGACAACCATGCTGACGGGGGGATGGAACAGAATACGGACAGCGTCTGGACAGGAGAAACGTCATGACAACCATGCTGACGGGGGATGGAACAGAATACGGACAGCGTCTGGACAGGAGAAACGTCATGACAACCATGCTGACGGGGGGATGGAACAGAATACGGACAGCGTCTGGACAGGAGAAACGCCATGACAACCATGCTGACGGGGGATGGAACAGAATACGGACAGCGTCTGGACAGGAGAAACGTCATGACAACCATGCTGACGGGGGATGGAACAGAATACAGACAGCGTCTGGACAGGAGAAACGTCATGACAACCATGCTGACGGGGGGGATGGAACAGAATACAGACAGCGTCCGGGGGGGACAGGAGAAACGTCTGGATGACAAACCATGCTGACGGGGGGATGGAACAGAATACGGACAGCGTCTGGACAGGAGAAACGTCATGACAACCATGCTGGACGGGGGGATGGAACAGAATACGGACAGCGTCTGGACAGGAGAAACGTCATGACAACCATGCTGACGGGGGGATGGAACAGAATACGGACAGCGTCTGGACAGGAGAAACGTCATGACAACCATGCTGACGGGGGGGATGGAACAGAATACGGACAGCGTCTGGACAGGAGAAACGTCATGACAACCATGCTGACGGGGGGATGGAACAGAATACAGACAGCGTCTGGACAGGAGAAACGTCATGACAACCATGCTGACGGGGGGATGGAACAGAATACGGACAGCGTCTGGACAGGATGAAACGTGCTGACAACCATGCGGACGGGGGATGGAACAGAATACGGACAGCGTCTGGACAGGAGAAACGTCATGACAACCATGCTGACGGGGGATGGAACAGAATACAGACAGCGTCTGGACAGGAGAAACGTCATGACAACCATGCTGACGGGGGATGGAACAGAATACAGACAGCGTCTGGACAGGAGAAACGTCATGACAACCATGCTGACGGGGGGATGGAACAGAATACGGACAGCGTCTGGACAGGAGAAACGTCATGACAACCATGCTGACGGGGGGATGGAACAGAATACGGACAGCGTCTGGACAGGAGAAACGTCATGACAACCATGCTGACGGGGGATGGAACAGATGGAACAGCTGAATGGAACAGAATACGGACAGCGTCTGGACAGGAGAAACGTCATGACAACCATGCTGACGGGGGATGGAACAGAATACAGACAGCGTCCGGACAGGAGAAACGTCATGACAACCATGCTGACGGGGGGATGGAACAGAATACGGACAGCGTCTGGACAGGAGAAACGTCATGACAACCATGCTGATGGGGGGGATGGAACAGAATACAGACAGCGTCTGGCCAGGAGAAACGTCATGACAACCATGCTGACGGGGGGGATGGAACAGAATACAGACAGCGTCTGGACAGGAGAAACGTCATGACAACCATGCTGACGGGGGATGGAACAGAATACGGACAGCGTCTGGACAGGAGAAACGTCATGACAACCATGCTGACGGGGGGATGGAACAGAATACGGACAGCGTCTGGACAGGAGAAACGTCATGACAACCATGCTGACGGGGGATGGAACAGAATACGGACAGCGTCTGGACAGGAGAAACGTCATGACAACCATGCTGACGGGGGGGATGGAACAGAATACGGACAGCGTCTGGACAGGAGAAACGTCATGACAACCATGCTGACGGGGGATGAAACAGACAGGTATAGGAAAGGCAATCAAAATGTGAAAGAGTCCAGGTGAGTCCAATGAGCGCTGATGCGTGTAATGATGGTGACAGGCGTGCGTAATGAAGGGCCCTCGAGCGCCAGAGAGGGAGAGCAGGAGCAGGCGTGACAAGTTCAGTCATATCTTTGGTTTCTATGTCTCAACATTTATCTCTCTGTATTAACAAACGGGTTTAACCTCTAAGCCCAATCAAGAACTTGAAACGTTTACGTGGGGAGAATGAAAAAGAAAGCACACCATTTTTTAAAATTAAGAGCCTTTTTCAGACCCTTCTTCGAAATTGTGTAATCCGATTTTAAAATCGAATTGTTGAATCCAATCCAACCGTCTGTTGTTTGTTTCTTGTCTCTTCAGATAGCTCTGTCTCTCTGTATAGAAAAGTGCTCACGTTCCATCTGACAAGACCTTGGAGAGGATTCATTGTTGAAAGAAGGCTGGTTTTACACACACACACACACACACTGATTACCCACATGCTCACCGCACAGATTTGCTCAAGTGTTACTCGTTTCATTTCTCACACAATATTGATGTCTCTGTCTCCTTGGGCGGTCAGGATACTTTGTAATGTTGACAGTCAACCAAGTTTGATGTGCCCCCTCATCTTCACAGGCTGAACCACATTAAACACTATGGACCCCCCCTTGACTGTCATCTCTCTCTCTCTCTCTCTCTCTCTCTCTCTCTCTCTCTCTCTCTCTCCTCTCTCTCTCTCCTCTCCTTTTCTCTCTCTCTTTACTTTTCTCTCCTCTCCCCTCTCTCTCTCTCTCTTCTCTCTCTCTCTCTCTCTCTCTCTCTCTCTCTGTCTCTCTGTCTCTGTGTCTCTCTCTCTCTCTCCCTCTCTCTCTCTCTCTCTCCCCTCCTCCTTCTCTCTCTCTCTCTCTGTCTGTCTCTGTGTCTCTCTCTCTCTCTCTCTCTCTCTCTCTCTCTCTCTCTCTCTCTCTCTCTCTCTCTCTCTCTCTCTCTCTCCTTCTTTTCTCCCCTCCCTCCCTCTCTCTCTCTCCTTTTTCCCTGTTATCATCTGCTCTCCAGATGTGCAGCATGATAAACCCTATGCATTGTACACACGGAGAGGTCCCGGCTCTATTCCATCTCTGACACTGCCGCCCAGCTCTCTGAGAACCCATGTGAACAAAAGGAAAGCTAACCACTGGGCCGTAAAGATAAGTCCCATTATCTTTGTAAAGAGTAGTGACTGTCCTCTTCATGTTTTCCGGTAGCGACTATGGAAGATAATACAATAATAATAATAATAATAATAATAATAATAATAATAATAATAATAATAATAATATGTGCTACTTATTCAACATGACTTCCAGTTCAGAGACTGAATATGTTTGTAGTGTCTGTGATCCTTCTTGGGATTTGAACCCCTCTGACCTCAACACACTCTTCTCAACTGAGACAGGAGAACCACATCACTGTTTCGTCACAGCGAGTATTAAAGATAGACATTGATTAGCAAATGTAACATACACCCTTTTTGAAACTTGAGCATCCCAGCTTCTACTCACAGCCTTAGTTCATTTCCTTTTCTTTTTCACTTGCATCCTGTCCTGCTCTGTCCACATTATAATGAAGACTATTAAAGTGATGAAGGTTTCCTGTCTGAAGATCAGGAGTCTGTCCTGCTCTGTCCACATTATAATGAAGACTATTAAAGTGATGAAGGTTTCCTGTCTGAAGATCAGGAGTCTGTCCTGCTCTGTCCACATTATAATGAAGACTATTAAAGTGATGAAGGTCTCCTGTCTGAAGATCAGGAGTCTGTCCTGCTCTGTCCACATTATATTGAAGACTATTAAAGTGATGAAGGTCTCCTGTCTGAAGATCAGGAGTCTGTCCTGCTCTGTCCACATTATAATGAAGACTATTAAAGTGATGAAGGTCTCCTGTCTGAAGATCAGGAGTCTGTCCTGCTCTGTCCACATTATATTGAAGACTATTAAAGTGATGAAGGTCTCCTGTCTGAAGATCAGGAGTCTGTCCTGCTCTGTCCACATTATAATGAAGACTATTAAAGTGATGAAGGTCTCCTGTCTGAAGATCAGGAGTCTGTCCTTCAGTGAAAGCACAAATCCTAGATCAGGGAAACCCGAATGGGACCCCATATTTGTTAATGGTACAGACGTTGGGGTTTGAGTTGTAGGCTTGTGTCTGTTTATTGTCTGTTGTCTCTACCATATTTGATCCAGACAACCAGAACATGGTCATGTACTCATGTTGGTTATTGGAGAAAAGTAGTGGAGTATTTTGCAATATTTAATAAGTTACAGTTTGTTTTCAATTTTTGTAATCGGATGCATCACAAACAAAACATGGAAGAATTTCCAACAAAGCAGGTTAGATGGATTCTGGGCTACCACTAGGCTACCACTAGGCTACCACTAGGCTACCACTAGGCTACCATGCCTATGGATTCTGGGCTACCACTAGGCTACCACTGGGCTACCACGCCTATGGATTCTGGGCTACCACTAGGCTACCACTAGGCTACCATGCCTATGGATTCTGGGCTACCACTGGGCTACCACGCCTATGGATTCTGGGCTACCACTAGGCTACCACTAGGCTACCATGCCTATGGATTCTGGGCTACCACTGGGCTACCACTAGGCTACCACTCCTATGGATTCTGGGCTACCACTGGGCTACCACTAGGCTACCACTCCTATGGATTCTGGGCTACCACTGGGCTACCACTGGGCTACCACTAGGCTACCACGCCTATGGATTCTGGGCTACCACTAGGCTACCACGCCTATGGATTCTGGGCTACCACTGGGCTACCACTAGGCTACCACGCCTATGGATTCTAGGCTACCACTGGGCTACCACTAGGCTACCACTAGGCTGGGCTACCACTGGGCTACCACTAGGCTGGATTCTGGGGGCTACCACTGGGCTACCACTAGGCTACCACGCCTATGGATTCTGGGCTACCACTAGGCTAGCCTATGGATTCTACCACGCCCACTAGGCTGGATTCTGGGCTACCACTGGGCTACCACTAGGCTACCACGCCTATGGATTCTGGGCTACCACTAGGCTACCACGCCTATGGATTCTGGGCTACCACTGGGCTACCACTAGGCTACCACTAGGCTACCACTCCTATGGATTCTGGGCTACCACTGGGCTACCACTAGGCTACCACTCCTATGGATTCTGGGCTACCACTGGGCTACCACTAGGCTACCACGCCTATGGATTCTGGGGTTGACATCCATTTTACATACAGATGAAGCTATCAATGCAATCATGGTATTGAATATTGACACCTTTAAACGCTAAATGGTAACCCAGCCAGTTTAGTAGGACTTGTTTTGGAGGATGATGTTTGACATTCATTCGTTCTGGCCAATTCAACCAGGACTCTATGTTGACAAGTGACATCCTGTTTGCATTGTGTTTATTTTCCACTGTGCAGAGATGGAGCCGAGGAGATGGCTTGTTTGTGTGTCTGTGTGTCTGTGTGTGTGTGTGTGTGTGTGTGTGTGTGTGTGTGTGTGTGTGTGTGTGTGTGTGTGTGTGTGTGTGTGTGTGTGTGTGTGTGTGTGTGTGTGTGTGTGTGTGTGTGTGTGTGTGTGTGTGTGTGTGTGTGTGACAGAGGGCCTAGTCAGTACAGTGGATGAACTTGCAGCCCTCTCTTTAGAAGACAGACATTCCTTGACCTTTGAGCCATTTCAACTCAGCGTGTCTGGTATTATGAAAGGCTATGACCTGTGTTTGCCAGAAAGGTTGCACGAGAGGTAGACTATGGGTGATGAAGCTAACAGATGGACTGTAGTTCTGTTGGATTTGTTTTCCTATCAACATTTTTCTTTTTGTCCAGCCTCCAGGAAAAATGAAACCTCAGGACCTCAGCCCTCCACCCTCAAACCTCTGGACCTCAGCTCTCCACCCTCAAACATCTGGACCTCAGCCCTCCACCCTCAAACCTCTGGACCTCAGCCCTCCACCCTCAAACCTCTGGACCTCAGCCCTCCACCCTCAAACCTCAGGACCTCAGCCCTCCACCCTCAAACCTCTGGACCTCAGCCCTCCACCCTCAAACCTCTGGACCTCAGCCCTCCACCCTCAAACATCTGGACCTCAGCCATCCACCCTCAAACCTCTGGACCTCAGCCCTCCACCCTCAAACATCAGGACCTCAGCCCTCCACCCTCAAACCTCTGGACCTCAGCCCTCCAACCTCAAACCTCAGGACCTCAGCCCTCCACCCTCCACCCTCCACCCTCCACTCTCAAACCACTGGACCTCAGCTCTCCACCCTCAAACCTCTGGACCTCAGCCCTCCACCCTCAAACCTCAGGACCTCAGCCCTCCACCCTCAAACCTCTGGACCTCAGCCCTCCACCCTCCAACCTCCACCCTCAAACCTCTGGACCTCAGCACCCTGCCTCTGCTGCCCTCCACCCTCAAACAATACCCTTGTGGAGAGGACCTGTTGCTTCGGGGTCATCCCCAAGAATGTGAGGAATGAAATCTGGACTCTGTCTCAACGTTCTGACACGCCACTCACAGGTGCCAATATTACAATATGTTTTGAGAGATACGTAGGCTTTCTTTGTCTAGCTATAATACTATACTACTATATACTACCACTATACCATCTATAGTACTGCACTATTATATATACTACCACTATACTATCTATAGTACTGTACTACTACTATATACTACCACTATACTATCTATAGTACTGCACTACTATATACACTACCACTATACTAACTATGCTATACACTACTATATACTACCACTATACTAGCTATATTACTATATTACTATATACTGCTGCTATACTAGCTATAATACTATATTACTATATACTACAACTATACTAGCTATATTACTATTGGTTATTCCTCAGCCCTCCTCAAACTCTGGACCTCTCCTCTCCACCCTCCTCTCCTCAAACCTCCTCTCAAACCTCTCCACCCTCTGGACCTCAGCCCTCCACCCTCTCCTCTCCTCACCTCTCCTCTCCTCTCCTCTCCTCTCCTCACCTCCTCCCTCCCCTGTTGGTATAGTCAGCCCCCTCTCATCTCCTCCTCCCTCCCCTGAAGCCCTCCGGTCGAGACAAATGCGATGTAATCTCTCTCAAAATATACACAAATAATGATCAGCCTAAATTGTGTTATGAGAGTCAGGCTTGGCGAGCTGCCAGACCTCCCAGACGGACACAACCACTGGACTTCAGATGGAAACACTTCCAAATCAGACTTCCAACATTGTTCTTCGTATAGCTACCACTATACTATCTATAGTACTGTACTACTACTATATACTACCACTATACTATCTATAGTACTGCACTACTATATACACTACCACTATACTAACTATGCTATACACTACTATATACTACCACTATACTAGCTATATTACTATATTACTATATACTGCTGCTATACTAGCTATAATACTATATTACTATATACTACAACTATACTAGCTATATTACTATTGGTTATTCCTCTCCTCTCCTCTCCTCTCCTCTCCTCTCCTCTCCTCTCTCCTCTCCTCTCTCTCCTCTCCTCTCCTCTCCTCTCCTCTCCTCTCCTCTCTCTCCTCTCCCTCTCCTCTCCTCTCCTCACCTCCCTCCCTCCCCTGTTGGTATAGTCAGCCCCCTCTCATCTCCTCCTCCCTCCCCTGAAGCCCTCCGGTCGAGACAAATGCGATGTAATCTCTCTCAAAATATACACAAATAATGATCAGCCTAAATTGTGTTATGAGAGTCAGGCTTGGCGAGCTGCTCTCTGGAAACACTTCCAAATCAGACTTCTTGTTCTTCGTGAGCTCTCTCTCTCTCTCTCTCTCTCTCTCTCTCTCTCTCTCTCTCTCTCTCTCTCTCTCTCTCTCCCTCT
Organism: Oncorhynchus keta; assembly: GCF_023373465.1. Taxonomy (NCBI): domain Eukaryota; kingdom Metazoa; phylum Chordata; class Actinopteri; order Salmoniformes; family Salmonidae; genus Oncorhynchus; species Oncorhynchus keta. The sequence continues at coordinate 81,132 of NW_026290755.1, read as the reverse complement.
CTCTCTCTCTCTCTCTCTCTCTCTCTCTCTCTCTCTCTCTCTCTCTCCCTCTCTCTCTCTCTCTCTCTCTCTCTCTCTCTCTCTCTCTCTCTCTCCTCTCTCTCTCTCCCTCTCTCTCTGATCTCTCTCTCTCTCTCTCTCTCTCTCTCTCTCTCTCTCTCTCTCTCTCTCTCTCTCTCTCTCTCTCTCCCTCTCTCTCTCTCTCTCTCTCTCTCTCTCTCTCTCCCTCTCTCTCTCTCTCTCTCTCTCTCTCTCTCTCTCTCTCTCTCTCTCTCTCTCTCTCTCTCTCTCTCTCTCTCTCTCTCTCTCTCTCTCTCTCTCTCTCTCTCTCTCTCTCTCTCTCTCTCTCTCTCTCTCTCTCTCTCTCTCTCTCTCTCTCTCTCTCTCTCTCTCTCTCTCTCTCTCTCTCTCTCTCTCTCTCTCTCTCTCTCTCTCTCTCTCTCTCTCTCTCTCTCTCTCTCTCTCTCTCTCTCTCTCTCTCTCCCTCTCTCTCTCTCTCTCTCTCTCTCTCTCTCTCTCTCTCTCTCTCTCTCTCTCTCTCTCTCTCTCTCTCTCTCTCTCTCTCTCTCTCTCTCTCTCTCTCTCTCTCTCTCTCTCTCTCTCTCTCTCTCTCTTTATCTCCTTCCTCTCCTCTCCTTCTTTGCAGGCTAATTCAGTCCGTGTCTAGCTAACCCAGGCTAATTCAGTCCGTGTCTAGCTAACCCAGGCTAATTCAGTCTGTGTCTAGCTAACCCAGGCTAATTCAGTCCGTGTCTAGCTAACCCAGGCTAATTTAGTCCGTGTCTAGCTAACCCAGGCTAATTCAGTCCGTGTCTAGCTTACCCAGGCTAATTTAGTCCGTGTCTAGCTAACCCAGGCTAATTTAGTCCGTGTCTAGCTAACCCAGGCTAATTCAGTCCGTGTCTAGCTAACCCAGGCTAATTTAGTCCGTGTCTAGCTAACCCAGGCTAATTTAGTCCGTGTCTAGCTAACCCTGGATAATTTAGTCCGTGTCTAGTTAACCCAGGCAGCACAGCAAGTTATTATAAGCAGCTACAGTGGTGTGGTGTGATGTGACAGTGGTGTGATGCTATCAGTGGTGTGATGTGACAGTGGTTTGATGTGACAGTGGTGTGATGCTATCAGTGGTGTGATGTGACAGTGGTGTGATGTGACAGTGGTGTGATGTGACAGTGGTTTGATGTGACAGTGGTGTGATGCTATCAGTGGTGTGATGTGACAGTGGTGTGATGTGACAGTGGTGTGATGTGACAGTGGTTTGATGTGACAGTGGTGTGATGTGACAGTGGTGTGATGCTATCAGTGGTGTGGTGTGACAGTGGTTTGATGTGACAGTGGTGTGATGTGACAGTGGTGTGATGCTATCAGTGGTGTGGTGTGACAGTGGTTTGATGTGACAGTGGTGTGATGTGACAGTGGTGTGATGTGACAGTGGTGTGATGTGACAGTGGTGTGATGCTATCAGTGGTGTGATGCTATCAGTGGTGTGATGTGACAGTGATGTGATGTGACAGTGGTTTGATGTGACAGTGGTGTGATGCTATCAGTGGTGTGATGTGACAGTGGTGTGATGCTATCTACATGGTATCTGGGTGAGGGTTTGTCTACATGGTATCTGGCTAAGGGTTAGTCTACCTGGTATTTGGGTTAGGGTTAGTCTACATGGTATCTGGGTTAGGGTTAGTCTACATGGTATCTGGGTTAGGGTTAGCCTACATGGTATCTGGGTTAGGGTTAGGGTTAGCTACATGGTATCTGGGTTAGGGTTAGGGTTAGTCTACATGGTATCTGGGTTAGGGTTAGGGTTAGTCTACATGGTATCTGGGTTAGGGTTAGTTAGTCTACATGGTATCTGGGTTAGGGTTAGTCTACATGGTATCTGGGTTAGGGTTAGTCTAGGTATCTGGGTTAGGGTTAGTCTACATGGTATCTGGGTTAGGGTTAGTATCTGGGTTAGGGTTAGGGTACATGGTATCTGGGTTAGGGTTAGGGTTAGTCTACATGGTATCTGGGTTAGGGTTAGTCTACATGGTATCTGGGTTAGGGTTAGGGTTAGTCTACATGGTATCTGGGTTAGGACAGTTAGTCTGGTTTGACATGGTATCTGGGTTAGGGTTAGTCTACATGGTATCTGGGTTAGGGTTGTCTACATGGTATCTGGGTTAGGGTTAGTCTACATGGTATCTGGGTTAGGTTAGTCTACATGGTATCTGGGTTAGGGTTAGTCTACATGGTATCTGGGTTAGGGTTAGTCTACATGGTATCTGGGTTAGGGTTAGTCTACACTGGTATCTGGGTTAGGGTTAGTCTACATGGTATCTGGGTTAGGGTTAGCCTACATGGTATCTGGGTTAGGGTTAGTCTACATGGTATCTGGGTTAGGGTTATTCTACATGGTATCTGGGTTAGAGTTAGGGTTAGTCTACACTGTATCTGGCTTAGGGTTAGCCTACATGGTATCTGGGTTAGGGTTAGTCTACATTGGTATCTGGGTTAGAGTTAGGGTTAGTCTACACTGTATCTGGGTTAGGGTTAGTCCACATGGTATTTGGGTTAGGGTTAGGGTTAGTCTACATGGTATCTGGGTTAGGGTTAGTCTACATGGTATCTGGGTTAAGGTTAGTCTACATGGTATCTGGGTTAGGGTTAGTCTACACTGTATCCTGGTTAGGGTTAGTCTACATGATATCTGGGTTAGGGTTAGTCTACATGGTATCTGGGTTAGGGTTAGTCTACATGGTATCTGGGTTAGGGTTAGTCTACACTGGCTATTAGCTGGTATCTGTTAGGGTTAGTCTACATGGTATCTGGGTTAGGGTTAGTCTACATGGTATCTGGGTTAGGGTTAGTCTACATGATATCTGGGTTAGGGTTAGGGTTAGTCTACATGGTATCTGGGTTAGGGTTAGTCTACATGGTATCTGGGTTAGGGTTAGTCTACATGGTATCTGGGTTTGGGTTAGCCTACATGGTATCTGGGTTAGGGTTAGTCTACATGGTATCTGGGTTAGGGTTAGTCTACATGGTATCTGGGTTAGGGTTAGTCTACATGGTATCTGGGTTAGGGTTAGTCTACATGGTATCTGGGTTAGGGTTAGTCTACATGGTATCTGGGTTAGGGTTAGTCTACATGGTATCTGGGTTAGGGTTAGCCTACATGGTATCTGGGTTAGGGTTAGTCTACATGGTATCTGGGTTAGGGTTAGTCTACATGGTATCTGGGTTAGGGTTAGTCTACATGGTATCTGGGTTAGGGTTAGCCTACATGGTATCTGGGTTAGGGTTAGTCTACATGGTATCTGGGTTAGGGTTAGCCTACATGGTATCTGGGTTAGGGTTAGTCTACATGGTATCTGGGTTAGGGTTAGTCTACATGGTATCTGGGTTTGGGTTAGCCTACATGGTATCTGGGTTAGGGTTAGTCTACATGGTATCTGGGTTAGGGTTAGTCTACATGGTATCTGGGTTAGGGTTAGTCTACATGGTATCTGGGTTAGGGTTAGTCTACATGGTATCTGGGTTAGGGTTAGTCTACATGGTATCTGGGTTAGGGTTAGTCTACATGGTATCTGGGTTAGGGTTAGCCTACATGGTATCTGGGTTAGGGTTAGCCTACATGGTATCTGGGTTAGGGTTAGCCTACATGGTATCTGGGTTAGGGTTAGTCTACATGGTATCTGGGTTAGGGTTAGTCTACATGGTATCTGGGTTTGGGTTAGCCTACATGGTATCTGGGTTAGGGTTAGTCTACATGGTATCTGGGTTAGGGTTAGTCTACATGGTATCTGGGTTAGGGTTAGTCTACATGGTATCTGGGTTAGGGTTAGTCTACATGGTATCTGGGTTAGGGTTAGTCTACATGGTATCTGGGTTTGGGTTAGCCTACATGGTATTTGGGTTAGGGTTAGTCTACATGGTATCTGGGTTAGGGTTAGGGTTAGTCTACATGGTATCTGGGTTAGGGTTAGTCTACATGGTATCTGGGTTAGGGTTAGTCTACATGGTATCTGGGTTAGGGTTAGCCTACATGGTATCTGGGTTAGGGTTAGTCTACATGGTATCTGGGTTAGGGTTAGCCTACATGGTATCTGGGTTAGGGTTAGTCTACATGGTATCTGGGTTAGGGTTAGCCTACATGGTATCTGGGTTAGGGTTAGTCTACATGGTATCTGGGTTAGGTATCTGTTAGGGGTTAGTCTACATGGTATCTGGGTTAGGGTTAGTCTACATGGTATCTGGGTTAGGTTACATGGTTAGTCTACATGGTATCTGGGTTAGGTTAGTCTACATGGTATCTGGGTTAGGGTTAGTCTACATGGTATCTGGGTTAGGGTTAGTCTACATGGTATCTGGGTTAGGGTTAGTCTACATGGTATCTGGGTTAGGGTTAGTCTACATGGTATCTGGGTTAGGGTTAGTCTACATGGTATCTGGGTTAGGGTTAGTCTACATGGTATCTGGGTTAGGGTTAGTCTACATGGTATCTGGGTTAGGGTTAGTCTACATGGTATCTGGGTTAGGGTTAGTCTACATGGTATCTGGGTTAGGGTTAGTCTACATGGTATCTGGGTTAGGGTTAGTCTACATGGTATCTGGGTACACCCTTCCTTCCATGCCTTCTTAAAGCAGCACAGAATGTATAACAGATTTTAGAGCAGAGAGGTAGTGTTATGAATTGACACTTTGAAGAAGGGAGGCACACACACACACACGCACGCACGCACGCACGCACACACGCACGCACGCACACACACACACACACACACACACACACACACACACACACACACACACACACACACACACACACACACACACACACACACACACACACACACACACACACACACACACACACACACACACACACACACACACACACACACACACACACACACACACACACACTTAGATGAAGGGAGGCATTCACAAAATGTGTGACTGAATGGTGAGGCGACAAAGTCAGAGATATATTTAATTCCGGCTTATTAAAATGGTAAAAATAACATTACATTATTAAAAATCGCAGCCAAACATTTCTTATTCTTTTCATTATACCCTCACCACCAAAAAATTAGAGGGATTTCTTAACAGACATCAAATAGAAAGCGACTGGTTTAGAGTTCCCAAATGTAATTAAAATAAGGTGACAGCAGAGCAGTTGTGATTCATAGGGAAATACACAAGCTAGAAGAACAGAGCAGAACAAAGATCTTCATTCCTAGTTTTCCCAAACCAAAACAGAGAGAGAACTTCTGAGGCCTTTAAAAAAAAAATGAAAAGCACAAAGACCCCCTGAGTCAATCAAACCAACACAAACAAACATCAAATGGAAATTACAGTACGTTTATTTATTATAAAATATTTACTCCGTAACCCCAGAAAGTGAGACATCCATCACACACCATTTAAATAAAAAAATAAAAAAACGTTTTCACTTTGTTTGGTTAGTAATTACATCTCAATTGTGTCCTGTACACATAACCACTGTTCAAGGCCTTGTCTCTGATTGATGCTTCCCTGGAATGGAGAGATGAGGGGATGGAGAGATGGAGGGATGGAGGGAGAAGAGGGAGAGATGAGGGGATGGAGGGATGGAGGGAGAAGAGGAGAGATGGAGAGATGGAGGGATGGAGGGATGGAGGGAGAAGAGGGAGAGATGAGGGGATGGAGGGATGGAGGGATGGAGGGAAGAGGGAGAGATGAGGGGATGGAGAGATGGAGGGATGGAGGGAGAAGAGGGAGAGATGAGGGGATGGAGAGATGGAGGGAGGAGGGAGAAGAGGGAGAGATGAGGGGATGGAGAGATGGAGGGATGGAGGGAGAAGAGGGAGAAGAGGGAGAGATGAGGGGATGGAGAGATGGAGGGATCAAAGAAATGTCAAGAGATGAGGGATGGAGAGATGGAGGAGAGATGGAGGGACACCAGACTGTAGATGTGGAGGATCAGAGATGATTGGAGACCCATTTAATATGTTCCTATTTCATGGATAGACCAGGGCCTAAACCAACACTGCATGGAGAGATGGAGGGATGTCTAGACCAAACTGTTCCTATTTCATGAGATCTATAGACCAGGGCCTAAACCAACACTGTATGCAACTCAGTCTAACCAAACTGTTCCTATTTCATGAGATCTATAGACCAGGGCCTAAACCAACACTGTATGCAACTCAGTCAAACCAAACTGTTCCTATTTCATGAGATCTATAGACCAGGGCCTAAACCAACACTGCATGCAACTCAGTCTAACCAAACTGTTCCTATTTCATGAGATCTATAGACCAGGGCCTAAACCAACACTGCATGCAACTCAGTCAAACCAAACTGTTCCTATTTCATGAGATCTATAGACCAGGGCCTAAACCAACACTACATGCAACTCAGTCAAACCAAACTGTTCCTATTTCATGAGATCTATAGACCAGGGCCTAAACCAACACTGTTCCTATTTCATGAGACATGCAACTCAGTCAACCAAACTGTTCCTATTTCATGAGATCTATAGACCAGGGCCTAAACCAACACTGCATGCAACTCAGTCTAACCAAACTGTTCCTATTTCATGAGATCTATAGACCAGGGCCTAAACCAACACTACATGCAACTCAGTCTAACCAAACTGTTCCTATTTCATGAGATCTATAGACCAGGGCCTAAACCAACACTGCATGCAACTCAGTCAAACCAAACTGTTCCTATTTCATGAGATCTATAGACCAGGGCCTAAACCAACACTGCATGCAACTCAGTCTAACCAAACTGTTCCTATTTCATGAGATCTATAGACCAGGGCCTAAACCAACACTACATGCAACTCAGTCTAACCAAACTGTTCCTATTTCATGAGATCTATAGACCAGGGCCTAAACCAACACTGCATGCAACTCAGTCTAACCAAACTGTTCCTATTTCATGAGATCTATAGACCAGGGCCTAAACCAACACTGCATGCAACTCAGTCTAACCAAACTGTTCCTATTTCATGAGATCTATAGACCAGGGCCTAAACCAACACTACATGCAACTCAGTCAAACCAAACTGTTCCTATTTCATGAGATCTATAGACCAGGGCCTAAACCAACACTACATGCAACTCAGTCTAACCAAACTGTTCCTATTTCATGAGATCTATAGACCAGGGCCTAAACCAACACTACATGCAACTCAGTCTAACCAAACTGTTCCTATTTCATGAGATCTATAGACCAGGGCCTAAACCAACACTACATGCAACTCAGTCAAACCAAACTGTTCCTATTTCATGAGATCTATAGACCAGGGCCTAAACCAACACTACATGCAACTCAGTCAAACCAAACTGTTCCTATTTCATGAGATCTATAGACCAGGGCCTAAACCAACACTACATGCAACTCAGTCTAACCAAACTGTTCCTATTTCATGAGATCTATAGACCAGGGCCTAAACCAACACTGCATGCAACTCAGTCTAACCAAACTGTTCCTATTTCATGAGATCTATAGACCAGGGCCTAAACCAACACTGCATGCAACTCAGTCTAACCAAACTGTTCCTATTTCATGAGATCTATAGACCAGGGCCTAAACCAACACTGCATGCAACTCAGTCTAACCAAACTGTTCCTATTTCATGAGATCTATAGACCAGGGCCTAAACCAACACTACATGCAACTCAGTCTAACCAAACTGTTCCTATTTCATGAGATCTATAGACCAGGGCCTAAACCAACACTGCATGCAACTCAGTCTAACCAAACTGTTCCTATTTCATGAGATCTATAGACCAGGGCCTAAACCAACACTGCATGCAACTCAGTCAAACCAAACTGTTCCTATTTCATGAGATCTATAGACCAGGGCCTAAACCAACACTGCATGCAACTCAGTCTAACCAAACTGTTCCTATTTCATGAGATCTATAGACCAGGGCCTAAACCAACACTACATGCAACTCAGTCTAACCAAACTGTTCCTATTTCATGTGATCTATAGACCCGGGCCTAAACCAACACTACATGCAACTCAGTCTAACCAAACTGTTCCTATTTATATCTATAGACCAGGGCCTAAACCAACACTGCATGCAACTCAGTCTAACCAAACTGTTCCTATTTATATCTATAGACCAGGGCCTAAACCAACACTGCATGCAACTCAGTCAAACCAATCAAGCTAAATTGTTAATTGATGGCTTCATCAAAGCGGTAATTATTCTGTAGGTTTTTTTTTGCTCGTCGACTCCAGAGGCGCAGACTGGGAGAGGAACCTCTAGACTATTTTCATGGTCTACTGCAAATCCCCTGGGTTTTCTTTCCACCACACCACTACTACAAGAGATGCCTCTTTATTCTGTGGCACCGGTCTGGTGATAATGATGATTTCTGACTGCATCTAACGTAGTTTATAGGATTTGATTGCAAGTTTGGGATATGAAAAAAAATAAAAATAATAGAAAGCAAATGAACCGTATGAAAGCTTGAGGTTTTTAAAGAGAAGGACACGTGTCAGTATTTAAACAAAACAATATGGACACGTTATTATCTTACTAATACGATCAAAAAGACCTTGTTCTGAGCCGGGTTTTAATATGTTATTGTTTTTACAAAAGAAAATCGTCAATTTGTTTGGTGTGTCATTTTCTGAATTCCCCTCTTTGAAGATGTTGGTTCCGTCATTGCTGTGGGAAGTTAGATGTTTGGGCTGGGATCACCAACACACAGCCTTCAGAGAGGATTCTCACCTCTTGACTTTTTCCACATTTTGTTGAGTTACAGTTTGAATTTAAAACTGATTACATTTAGATTTTAGATTCACTAGCCTGCACACGATACCCCTTGAGGTCAAAGTGGAATTATGTTTTTAGATTTTAGATTCACTAGCCTGCACACGATACCCCTTGATGTCAAAGTGGAATTATGTTTTTAGATTTTTTAAAATAAAAATGTGAAGCTGAAATGTCTTGAGTCAATAAGTATTTAACTCATTTTGTCATGGCCTAAATCAGTTCAGGAGTAAAAATGTGCTGAACAAGTCACATAATAAAGTTGCATGGACTCACTCCTCACTCTGTGTGCAATAATAGTATTTAATTAACATGCCTTTTGAATGACTACCTCATATCTGTACCCCACAGATACACTTATCTGTAAGGTCCCTCAGTCGAGCAGTGAATTTCAAACACAGATTCAAACACAAACCAGCTCGCAAAGAAGGACACCTATTGGTAGATGGGTGAAAATGTAAAAAAATAGACATTGAATATCCCTTTGTGCATACGGAAGTTATTAATTACACTTTGGATGGTGTATCAGTACACCCAGTCACTACAAAAACACAGGCGTCCTTCCTGACTTAGTTGCCAGAGAGGAAGGAAACCGCTCAGGGATTTCACCATGAGGCCAATGGTGATTTTAAAACAGTTACAGTGTTTAATGGCTGCGATAAGAGAAAACTGAGGATGGATCAACAACATTATAGTTAAGCCACAATACTAACCTAAATGACAGAGTGAAAAGAAAGAAGTCTGTACAGCATAAACATTTTCCAAAACATGCTTTCTGTTTGCAAGAAGGCAGTTACGTAAAACTGCAAAGAATTTGGCAAAAAATATATACTTTATGTCCTGAATACAAAGCATTATGTTTGGGGAAAATACAACACAACACATCACTGAGTACCACGCTTCATATTTTCAAGGAAGGTGGTGGCTTTGTCATGTTATGGGTATGCTTGTCATCAGCAAGGACGAAGGAGTTTTTTAGGATGAGAAGAAACTGAATAGAGTTAAAGCACAGGCAAAATTCTAAAGGAAAACCTGCTTCCCAGCAGACACTGGGAGACAAATTCACCTTTCAGCAGGACAATAACCTAAAACACAAGGGAACATATACACTGGAGTTTCTTACAAAGATGACATTGAATGTGCCTGAGTGGCCTAGTTACAGTTTTGGCTTACACAACCAACTTGACAGAATGTTTTAAAGAATAATGTGCAAATAATGTACAATCCAGATGTGGAAAGCTCTTAGAGACTTACCCAGAAAGACTGTAATCACAGCTGTAATCGCTGCCAACGGTGGTTCTAACATTGACTCAGGAGTGGAAACGCTTATGTAAATGAGATATTTCTGTATTTCATTTTCAAGACATAAAAAATAATAATTCTAAAACATGTTTTTACTTTGTCATTATGGGGTATTGTGATGTCATTATGGGGTATTGTGATGTCATTATGGGGTATTGTGATGTTATTATGAGGTATTGTGATGTCATTATGGGGTATTGTGATGTCATTATGGGGTATTGTGATGTCATTATGGGGTATTGTGATGTCATTATGAGGTATTGTGATGTCATTATGGGGTATTGTGATGTCATTATGGGGTATTGTGATGTCATTATGAGGTATTGTGATGTCATTATGGGGTATTGTGATGTCATTATGGGGTATTGTGATGTCATTATGGGGTATTGTGATGTCATTATGGGGTATTGTGATGTCATTATGGGGTATTGTGATGTCATTATGGGGTATTGTGATGTCATTATGGGGTATTGTGATGTCATTATGGGGTATTGTGATGTCATTATGAGGTATTGTGATGTCATTATGGGGTATTGTGATGTCATTATGGGGTATTGTGATGTCTTTATGGGGTATTGTGATGTCATTATGGGGTATTGTGTGTAGATGGGTGAGAAAAATAGATATGTGTAATACATTTTGAATTGAGGCTGTAACACAACAAAACGTGGAATAAGTCAAGGAGTGTGAATACTCTCTGACGGCACTGTAGATCATTGATCTATACTTTATGTACAGGCTGGTCAGGGAGCTTTCCTTAAAGAAAAGTCATATGCATTTTTTCAGTTTATCCACGATAGATATTCAATCAATGTCACGTCAAGAATAGACGTTCATAAGTTTGTGAGATTCTGTTGCTACGTAAGTGGAACGTTTTATTTACTTTTGTGACTCTATTAAGGTTCTCTAGACGTGGAACCTTGAGGAAAATACCAAACAGGGGCCAGGAATTATCTGTCAACCTCCCCAACATCCCTGTATCATCCCAGGAGAAATCAGACCTGTCCTGGGAATATCTCCTGTCACATGCAGCATCCACCCAAAATCAACCAGCTGTCATCACAGCAACTCCTCTATGAAATGAGGAGATGCTGTCACTATGGTAACCACACAGATCACGGCAGAGACGTAACAACACCTTATTCAGGCTGTGTCCGTAATAGAACACTATTCAGTGCACTACTTTTGACCAGGGCCCTCAAAAGTAGTGCACTATATAGGGAATAGTGTTCCTTTTAGGATGCATCCTGGTTGTTTTAGACGTGGGCCTCTTCTCCTGAGCGGTTGCCGAGTGGCGCAGCGGTCTTGGGCATTACATCTGAGTGCTAGAGGCATCACTACAGACCCTGGTTCGATTCCAGGCTGTATCACAACCAGCCGTAAATTGGGAGTCCCATAGGACGGCACACAATTGGTCCAGCGTCGTCTGGGTTAGGGTTTGGCCGAGGGAGGCCGTCATTGTAAAATAAGAATTTGTTCTTAACTGACCTGCCTAGTTAAATAAAGGTTAAAATACATTTTTTGGGGAAAATGATCTGACAGGGACCAACATCCTTCCTGTGGAGTATGATTCTTATTGTGTGTAGATTAGGCAGAGAATAGGACTCAGTACGGACTCCAACAGTCTGTCCCAAACAACTACACTTCCTCACTCTGATTACTTTCATCCTGAGCTCTAACATGCAGTTAATTTAATCAACTTCTAATAGGACTTTTCCCTTCTCCCTCCTCCCCTCTCTCCATTACTTCACTTTTATTGAATGGAGTGCATATGCCAGAGTGCGTGGCCTTACTGGGGTCGAGCCACGTGGAGTGGAGAAGAGAAGAGGAGAGGAGGGAGAGGAGAGGAGGGAGAGGAGAGGAGGGAGAGGAGGGAGAGGAGAGGAGAGGAGAGGAGAGGAGAGGAGAGGAGAGGAGAGGAGAGGAGAGGAGAAGAGGGGAGGGGAGAGGAGAGGAGAGGAGAGGAGAGGAGAGGAGAGGAGAGGAGAGGAGAGGAGGATAAACAGAACAAGAACAATCAACAGAACGTTGAGAAATAACCACCTCCAGATATCCACAGATGTTTGTTGTGAGGTCCAACGAGTGAATGAGAGCAGATAAGTTAAGGGAGAGTCAATAAAGTTCTCTCATGTCCAGTGGGAGGGAGGAGGGTGAGGCCATGATATATTAACTCACTCGGAGGCGTTGCACAGTACACATTAACGACAAACGCACGCTATCAAGTTATAGAGTCCTTGTGTTGCCGGCTGGTCTTATCTGTGACCTGGATAAGAGAGGAACAACAATGAAACATGAACACAGTTACAGAGTTACACAGAGTCAGGGAGGGAATATGAACACAGTTACAGGGTTACACAGAGTTACACAGAGTCAGGGAGGGAATATGAACACAGTTACAGGGTTACACAGAGTTACACAGAGTTACACAGAGTCAGGGAGGGAATATGAACACAGTTACAGAGTTACACAGAGTCAGGGAGGGAATATGAACACAGTTACAGGGTTACACAGAGTTACACAGAGTTACACAGAGTTACACAGAGTCAGGGAGGGAATATGAACACAGTTACAGGGTTACACAGTTACACAGAGTCAGGGAGGGAATATGAACACAGTTACACAGAGCCAGGGAGGGAATATGAACACAGTTACAGGGTTACACAGAGTCAGGGAGGAAATATGAACACAGTTACACAGAGCCAAGGAGGGAATATGAACACAGTTACACAGAGCCAAGGAGGGAATATGAACACAGTTACAGGGTTACACAGAGTTACACAGAGTTACACAGAGTCAGGGAGGGAATATGAACACAGTTACAGAGTTACACAGAGTCAGGAAGGGAATATGAACACAGTTACAGGGTTACACAGAGTCAGGGAGGGAATATGAACACAGTTACAGAGTTACACAGAGTCAGGGAGGGAATATGAACACAGTTACAGGGTTACACAGAGTCAGGGAGGAAATATGAACACAGTTACACAGAGCCAAGGAGGGAATATGAACACAGTTACAGAGTTACACAGAGTCAGGGAGGGAATATGAACACAGTTACACATAGTTACACAGAGTCAGGGAAGGAATATGAACACAGTTACACAGAGCCAGGGAGGGAATATGAACACAGTTACATAGAGTTACACAGAGACAGAGAAGGAATATGAACACAGTTACACAGAGTTACACAGAGACAGTGAGGGAATATGAACACAGTTACACAGAGACAGTGAGCTGTATCTTTTTTAATCAGCCCATTGTAAACCATAATGTCCCATAATTCCAATGTTACCAAGGTGACCCACTCTGGGTGCACATCAGCGCTGTTATTAGATTCCAAGGAGTTCAGGACGAGGTCATCCGAGCAACATATTGGCAAGGGGACCTATAGAGGCCCCAGTATGTACGGTAAAGCCTTATGTATGTCCCTCCCTGACTGAGAGGAGCTGTGACTAAACTCAGTCCAGTACCATAGATCCAACTACACCACCCTGACTGAGAGGAGCTGTGACTAAACTCAGTCCAGTACCATAGATCCAACTACACCACCCTGACTGAGAGGAGCTGTGACTAAACTCAGTCCAGTACCATAGATCCAACTACACCACCCTGACTGAGAGGAGCTGTGACTAAACTCAGTCCAGTACCATAGATCCAACTACACCACCCTGACTGAGAGGGGCTGTGACTAAAGTCAGTCCAGTACCATAGATCCAACTACACCACCCTGACAGAGGAGCTGTGACTAAACTCAGTCCAGTACCATAGATCCAACGACACCACCCTAAATGAGAGGGGCTGTGACTAAACTCAGTCCAGTACCATAGATCCAACTACACCACCCTGACTGAGAGGGGCTGTGACTAAAGTCAGTCCAGTACCATAGATCCAACTACACCACCCTGACTGAGAGGAGCTGTGACTAAACTCAGTCCAGTACCATAGATCCAACTACACCACCCTGACTGAGAGGAGCTGTGACTAAACTCAGTCCAGTACCATAGATCCAACTACACCACCCTGACTGAGAGGAGCTGTGACTAAACTCAGTCCAGTACCATAGATCCAACTACACCACCCTGACTGAGAGGGGCTGTGACTAAACTCAGTCCAGTACCATAGATCCAACTACACCACCCTGACTGAGAGGGGCTGTGACTAAACTCAGTCCAGTACCATAGATCCAACTACACCACCCTGACTGAGAGGAGCTGTGACTAAACTCAGTCCAGTACCATAGATCCAACTACACCACCCTGACTGAGAGGAGCTGTGACTAAACTCAGTCCAGTACCATAGATCCAACTACCCCACCCTGACTGAGAGGAGCTGTGACTAAACTCAGTCCAGTACCATAGATCCAACTACACCACCCTGACTGAGAGGGGCTGTGACTAAACTCAGTCCAGTACCATAGATCCAACTACACCACCCTGACTGAGAGGGGCTGTGACTAAACTCAGTCCAGTACCATAGATCCAACTACACCACCCTGACTGAGAGGAGCTGTGACTAAACTCAGTCCAGTACCATAGATCCAACTACACCACCCTGACTGAGAGGAGCTGTGACTAAACTCAGTCCAGTACCATAGATCCAACTACACCACCCTGACTGAGAGGAGCTGTGACTAAACTCAGTCCAGTACCATAGATCCAACTACACCACCCTGACTGAGAGGGGCTGTGACTAAAGTCAGTCCAGTACCATAGATCCAACTACACCACCCTGACTGAGAGGAGCTGTGACTAAAGTCAGTCCAGTACCATAGATCCAACTACACCACCCTGACTGAGAGGAGCTGTGACTAAACTCAGTCCAGTACCATAGATCCAACTACACCACCCTGACTGAGAGGGGCTGTGACTAAACTCAGTCCAGTACCATAGATCCAACTACGCCACCCTGACTGAGAGGAGCTGTGACTAAAGTCAGTCCAGTACCATAGATCCAACTACGCCACCCTGACTGAGAGGAGCTGTGACTAAACTCAGTCCAGTACCATAGATCCAACTACGCCACCCTGACTGAGAGGAGCTGTGACTAAACTCAGTCCAGTACCATAGATCCAACTACACCACCCTGACTGAGAGGAGCTGTGACTAAACTCAGTCCAGTACCATAGATCCAACTACACCATCCTGACTGAGAGGAGCTGTGACTAAACTCAGTCCAGTACCATAGATCCAACTACACCACCCTGACTGAGAGGGGCTGTGACTAAACTCAGTCCAGTACCATAGATCCAACTACGCCACCCTGACTGAGAGGAGCTGTGACTAAACTCAGTCCAGTACCATAGATCCAACTACCCCACCCTGACTGGGAGGAGCTGTGACTAAACTCAGTCCAGTACCATAGATCCAACTACACCACCCTGACTGAGAGGGGCTGTGACTAAACTCAGTCCAGTACCATAGATCCAACTACACCACCCTGACTGAGAGGAGCTGTGACTAAACTCAGTCCAGTACCATAGATCCAACTACCCCACCCTGGGTTTACACCAACAGTGTGAAGAACACTTCTCCCATTGGCTACACAGGTTCTTCCAGGGTAGAGTGGAGGAACATGAGAAGAGGAGCAGAGGACCAGTTGAATTCATTTCTCTCCCAGGTTCAGGTTTCCACAGCCGATGTATCGTCAGCACAAATAGAGGATAACACCACACATACAGACTATTACATCATTACAGAAACAGGTTTTAGCACCGTTGGAGGGAAAACATTTCTACATCGTCTTTAACTCAAATCGTTATTTCATCAAGGAAATACTTCCCTTAGCAAAGACCAAGGTTTCCTACGGAGCTCTGACAATATCGTAGGTTCCTCTCTCACCTGCCTCTTCTCCTGGGAGGCCACAGCTTCAAACACCGTAGGTTCCTCTCTCACCTGCCTCTTCCCCTGGGAGGCCACAACCTCAAACACCGTAGGTTCCTCTCTCACCTGCCTCTTCCCCTGGGAGGCCACAGCCTCAAACACCGTAGGTTCCCCTCTCACCTGCCTCTTCCCCTGGGAGGCCACAACCTCAAACACCGTAGGTTCCTCTCTCACCTGCCTCTTCCCCTGGGAGGCCACAACCTCAAACACCGTAGGTTCCTCTCTCACCTGCCTCTTCCTCTTCCCCTGGGAGGCCACAACCTCAAACACCGTAGGTTCCTCTCTCACCTGCCTCTTCCTCTTCCCCTGGGAGGCCACAACCTCAAACACCGTAGGTTCCTCTCTCACCTGCCTCTTCTCCTGGGAGGCCACAACCTCAAACACCGTAGGTTCCTCTCTCACCTGCCTCTTCCCCTGGGAGGCCACAACCTCAAACACCGTAGGTTCCCCTCTCACCTGCCTCTTCCTCTTCCCCTGGGAGGCCACAACCTCAAACACCGTAGGTTCCTCTCTCACCTGCCTCTTCCCCTGGGAGGCCACAACCTCAAACACCGTAGGTTCCTCTCTCACCTGCCTCTTCCCCTGGGGGGCCACAACCTCAAACACCGTAGGTTCCCCTCTCACCTGCCTCTTCCCCTGGGGGGCCACAACCTCAAACACCGTAGGTTCCCCTCTCACCTGCCTCTTCCCCTGGGGGGCCACAACCTCAAACACCGTAGGTTCCCCTCTCACCTGCCTCTTCCCCTGGGAGGCCACAACCTCAAACACCGTAGGTTCCTCTCTCACCTGCCTCTTCCCTGGGAGGCCACAACCTCAAACACCGTAGGTTCCTCTCTCACCTGCCCCTTCCTCTTCCCCTGGGAGGCCACAACCTCAAACACCGTAGGTTCCCCTCTCACCTGCCTCTTCCTCTTCCCCTGGGAGGCCACAACCTCAAACACCGTAGGTTCCTCTCTCACCTGCCTCTTCTCCTGGGAGGCCACAACCTCAAACACAGGAAACCAGGGTTATAAACCAAGCAACTCACAATGCTCCATGAATCAATCACTTAGCAACACTCCAATAGGGCAAAGCATGCACAGTATTTAAAGGCTTTCCTCACACCTGGGACATTTACACATTTTTCTTCAATCGAAGGGGTTTTGCTCAGATTTCTTCTCGTTCAAACTCTAACATATAAACTGAACGTACAAAACATTAGGAACACCTGCTCTTTCTATGACATAGACTGACCAGGTGAATCCATGACAGACTGACCAGGTGAATCCATGACAGACTGACCAGGTGAATCCATGACAGACTGACCAGGTGAGTCCATGACATTAGACTGACCAGGTGAATCCATGACAGACTGACCAGGTGAATCCATGACAGACTGACCAGGTGAATCCATGACAAAGACTGACCAGGTGAGTCCATGACATAGACTGACCAGGTGAATCCATGACATAGACTGACCAGGTGAATCCATGACATAGACTGACCAGGTGAATCCATGACAGACTGACCAGGTGAATCCAGGTGTTTGAAGATATGATCCCTTATTGATGTCACCTGTTAAATCCACTTCAATCAGTGTAGATGAAGGGGAGGAGACGGGTTAAAGAAGGAGTTTTAAGCCTTGAGACAATGGAGACATGGATGATGTGTGTGTCAGAGGGTGGAGGGGCAAGACAAAAGATTTAAGAGCCTTTCAATGGGGTTTGGTAGTAGGTACCAGGTGCACCGGGTTTGAGTGTGTCAAGAACTGCAACGCTGCTGGGGTTTTCCACGCTCAGCAGTTTCCTGTGTGTATCAAGAATGGTCCAGCACCCAAAGGACATCCAGCCAACTTGACACAACTGTGGGAAGCATTGGCGTCAATCTTGGGCGTCCATCTTGTACAACACGTGTATGTATCACTCCTAGCAAGGTGACGTTAGACCATTAAAATAAAACCATCCCTCTATGAATCCCCATCTCCATCAAAGGTAGACTACGACAATCAATTCATCAGTCTACACTACAGGCACAATAGATCATTAAGGGTTACAACATTCTGGTACATTTTAATTTTTTTTACATAAAAACATTTAAAGCTGTCCCACAATGCAGTGGTCCCCCCCCCCCCAAAAAAAAATAATTTTGGAGGATTCCAGGATTTCCTCTTCATTCTGGGAAACTTCCAATTGGAATTTCTGGAAAACCAGGACATTTTGGGAAAGTGAACGGAATTTTGTAACCATGTAACCATGTAACCATGGACACTTGTCATGAATTCAGTAGTGACACATATGCTGTGGGGAGCTCAGAGCCGCACTGATCAGTTAGACAGCAACAATGGCTTCTCCCTATAGACCTTGATGGGGGTCATTAAAACACACTTCACACAAAGAAACTGACTTATAAAACTCATTATACCCAAGTTCCTCACTTGGCCCGTCCCCCATCTCTGTCATAAACAACCCCTTCAAATCAGATTTAAAAAAAAAATGTATCTGTTTTTTTCCCCTAAACCATATTTATTGTTGTCCTACTCAGCACTGTATTACAAAGGAGGTCATTGATTATCTGATGAATCTAGGTCAGGTCAGACCCACATGGTCATACAGCAACCTAACATTCAGGGGATTGCAGTCCAGCTAAACAATGGAGAACAGTTGGCCTTGACGTACTCTACAACGGCCCTTTGAAGTATTCTAGGTGCTATTAAAGGTGCGGCTTTACAGACACACTGGGTGCCTCCCAAATGGCACCCTAAGGGATTAGGGTCCTTGTCAACAGTAGTGTCCTATATAGGGAATAGGGCCCTTGTCAATAGTAGTGTTCTATATAGGGAATAGGGCCCTTGTCAAAGTACTGCTCTATATAGGGAATAGGGTGCAATTTGAGACATAGCCAGAGATCTTTATTCCTGAGACTGTCAGTACAGTAGTGTGGGTATCAGGCTGAGATCTTTATTCCTGAGACTGTCAGTACAGTAGTGTAGGTATCAGGCTGAGATCTTTATTCCTGAGACTGTCAGTACAGTAGTGTGGGTATCAGGCTGAGATCTTTATTCCCGAGACTGTCAGTACAGTAGTGTGGGTATCAGGCTGAGATCTTTATTCCTGAGACTGTCAGTACAGTAGTGTGGGTATCAGGCTGAGATCTTTATTCCTGAGACTGTCAGTACAGTAGTGTGGGTATCAGGCTGAGATCTTTATTCCTGAGACTGTCAGTACAGTAGTGTGGGTATCAGGCTGAGATCTTTATTCCTGAGACTGTCAGTACAGTAGTGTGGGTATCAGGCTGAGATCTTTATTCCTGAGACTGTCAGTACAGTAGTGTGGGTATCAGGCTGAGATCGTTATTCCTGAGACTGTCAGTACAGTAGTGTGGGTATCAGGCTGAGATCTTTATTCCTGAGACTGTCAGTACAGTAGTGTGGGTATCAGGCTGAGATCTTTATTCCTGAGACTGTCAGTACAGTAGTGTGGGTATCAGGCTGAGATCTTTATTCCTGAGACTGTCAGTACAGTAGTGTGGGTATCAGGCTGAGATCTTTATTCCTGAGACTGTCAGTACAGTAGTGTGGGTATCAGGCTGAGATCTTTATTCCTGAGACTGTCAGTACAGTAGTGTGGGTATCAGGCTGAGATCTTTATTCCTGAGACTGTCAGTACAGTAGTGTGGGTATCAGGCTGAGATCTTTATTCCTGAGACTGTCAGTACAGTAGTGTGGGTATCAGGCTGAGATCTTTATTCCTGAGACTGTCAGTACAGTAGTGTGGGTATCAGGCTGAGATCTTTATTCCTGAGACTGTCAGTACAGTAGTGTGGGTATCAGGCTGAGATCTTTATTCCTGAGACTGTCAGTACAGTAGTGTGGGTATCAGGCTGAGATCTTTATTCCTGAGACTGTCAGTACAGTAGTGTGGGTATCAGGCTGAGATCTTTATTCCTGAGACTGTCAGTACAGTAGTGTGGGTATCAGGCTGAGATCTTTATTCCTGAGACTGTCAGTACAGTAGTGTGGGTATCAGGCTGAGATCTTTATTCCTGAGACTGTCAGTACAGTACTGTCAGTACAGTGTGGGTATCAGGCTGAGATCTTTATTCCTGAGACTGTCAGTACAGTAGTGTGGGTATCAGGCTGAGATCTTTATTCCTGAGACTGTCAGTACAGTAGTGTGGGTATCAGGCTGAGATCTTTATTCCTGAGACTGTCAGTACAGTAGTGTGGGTATCAGGCTGAGATCTTTATTCCTGAGACTGTCAGTACAGTAGTGTGGGTATCAGGCTGAGATCTTTATTCCTGAGACTGTCAGTACAG
Organism: Oncorhynchus keta; assembly: GCF_023373465.1. Taxonomy (NCBI): domain Eukaryota; kingdom Metazoa; phylum Chordata; class Actinopteri; order Salmoniformes; family Salmonidae; genus Oncorhynchus; species Oncorhynchus keta. The sequence continues at coordinate 60,889 of NW_026290755.1, read as the reverse complement.
TAGTGTGGGTATCAGGCTGAGATCTTTATTCCTGAGACTGTCAGTACAGTAGTGTGGGTATCAGGCTGAGATCTTTATTCCTGAGACTGTCAGTACAGTAGTGTGGGTATCAGGCTGAGATCTTTATTCCTGAGACTGTCAGTACAGTAGTGTGGGTATCAGGCTGAGATCTTTATTCCTGAGACTGTCAGTACAGTAGTGTGGGTATCCTGAGACTTTATTCCTGAGACTCAGTACAGTAGTGTGGGTATCAGGCTGAGATCTTTATTCCTGAGACTGTCAGTACAGTCTTTATTCCTGTGTGGGTATCAGGCTGAGATCTTTATTCCTGAGACTGTCAGTACAGTAGTGTGGGTATCAGGCTGAGATCTTTATTCCTGAGACTGTCAGTACAGTAGTGTGGGTATCAGGCTGAGATCTTTATTCCTGAGACTGTCAGTACAGTAGTGTGGGTATCAGGCTGAGATCTTTATTCCTGAGACTGTCAGTACAGTAGTGTGGGTATCAGGCTGAGATCTTTATTCCTGAGACTGTCAGTACAGTAGTGTGGGTATCAGGCTGAGATCTTTATTCCTGAGACTGTCAGTACAGTAGTGTGGGTATCAGGCTGAGATCTTTATTCCTGAGACTGTCAGTACAGTAGTGTGGGTATCAGGCTGAGATCTTTATTCCTGAGACTGTCAGTACAGTAGTGTGGGTATCAGGCTGAGATCTTTATTCCTGAGACTGTCAGTACAGTAGTGTGGGTATCAGGCTGAGATCTTTATTCCTGAGACTGTCAGTACGTAGTGTGGGTATCAGGCTGAGATCTTTATTCCTGAGACTGTCAGTACAGTAGTGTGGGTATCAGGCTGAGATCTTTATTCCTGAGACTGTCAGTACAGTAGTGTGGGTATCAGTAGCTGAGATCTTTATTCCTGAGACTGTCAGTACAGTAGTGTGGGTATCAGGCTGAGATCTTTATTCCTGAGACTGTCAGTACAGTAGTGTGGGTAGTCAGTAGCTGAGATCTTTATTCCTGAAACTGTCAGACAGTAGTGTGGGTATCAGGCTGAGATCTTTATTCCTGAGACTGTCAGTACAGTCGTGTGGGTATCAGGCTGAGATCTTTATTCCTGAGACTGTCAGTACAGTAGTGTGGGTATCAGGCTGAGATCTTTATTCCTGAGACTGTCAGTACAGTAGTGTGGGTATCAGGCTGAGATCTTTATTCCTGAGACTGTCAGTACAGTAGTGTGGGTATCAGGCTGAGATCTTTATTCCTGAGACTGTCAGTACAGTAGTGTGAGTATCAGGCTGTGATGTGATTCTACAGAACAGTAAAGGCTGGAACTGGTACAAGTACCAATGTGTTGGCCTCTGGCACCTTCAACATCCTCAGTGACTAGAACGATTGTTGCAACTGTGAAAACGACCCCAAGTAACTCTAGAAAATGACCCATTTGCCTTGTCATTTCCTGTGGAATCATTTCAGCCAGTCATAAAGAGATATGAGAGCCAACAGATACGGTGCCTTGTCATTTCCTGTGGAATCATTTCAGCCAGTCATAAAGAGATACGAGAGCCAACAGATACGGTGCCTTGTCATTTCCTGTGGAATCATTTCAGCCAGTCATAAAGAGATACGAGAGCCAACAGATACGGTGCCTTGTCATTTCCTGTGGAATCATTTCAGCCAGTCATAAAGAGATACGAGAGCCAACAGATACAGTGCCTTGTCATTTCCTGTGGAATCATTTCAGCCAGTCATAAAGAGATATGAGAGCCAACAGATACGGTGCCTTGGTATTCACACACCATAAATTCTTTCACATTTCGTTGTGTTACAGCCTGAATTTTAAATAGATTACATTGAGTTTTTGTGTCCCTGCCCTACACAAAATATGTTTTTTGGAAATGTTTACAAGATTGATTTTAAAAAATGACTTTGAGATATCTTGACCCAATAAGTTTTCAACCCCTTTTGTTATGTTCAGGAGTAAAAATGTTCTTAATTAAATTAACAAGTCACATAATTAGTTGCATGGACTCACTCTGTGTGCAATAATAGTATTTAATTAACATGCCTTTTGAATGACTACCTCATATCTGTACCCCGCAAGATACACTTATCTGTAAGGTCCCTCAGTCGAGCAGTGAATTTCAAACACAGATTCAAACACAAAGACCAGGGATGGTTTCCAATGCCTCGCAAAGAAGGGCACCTATCGGTAAATTTGTAAAAAATAAAATACATTTTTTTATAAAAAGAAGCCAATGAATATCCCTTTGAGCCTGGTGAAGTTATTCATTAAACTTTGGATGGTGTATCAGTACACCCAGTCACTACAAAAACACAGGCGTCCTTCCTAACTCAGTTGCCAGAGAGGAAGGAAACCGCTCAGGGATTTCACCAAGAGGCCAATGGTGAATTTAAAACAGTTACAGAGTTTAATGGCTGTGATAAGAGAAAACTGAGGATGGATCAACAACATTATAGTTAAGCCACAATACTAATTTAAATGACAGAGTGTAAAACTACAAAACATTTGGCAAAGAAAAATGCTTTATGTCCTGAATACACAGCATTATGTTTGGGGCAAATCCAACACGACACATCACTGACTACCACTCTTCATATTTCAAGCATGCTGGTGGCTGCATCATGTTATGGGTATGCTTGTCATCGGCAAGGACAAGGGAGTTTTTTTTTAGGATAAAAATAAACGTAATAGAGCTAAGCAGTATAGTAATTGAGAGAGAGAGAACTCTCACACTTTTCAATGTTTTTTTTTTATTTTTACAAAAGGATAGGATTTGGAGTTAGATAAACTTGAATTTTTCAACAGGGACATATACAGGATGCTAACCTCCAATCAAAACTCCAAACCGACAACTTAATCTTGGACAAAATTAACTGGATAGATGACTACTTCCAAGGTATACCAGTTTCTAAGCTATACAGAGGATGTTATATCAAACAAACAGCGGAGACCTGAGGACAACATCCATCCTGGAACTGAGTGAGTCTTGTTTGGTCTGATGCTATTTTGAAAGCCAAGAAGAGTACTTACATTACAATGATAGATTTGACTTTACGGAGACTGAATGCTGAGTTAAGGCTGCCAGGCTTGCTAGGACAGACCAGATACAACTTCAATCAGCACTGAGGTGTGAAGTGAAAGGTGTAGAGGCCTTTGGGCCCAACAAGTGTCAGGAGTCTTTTAAGCATCCTCTGAAGCCCCCTCCTGCTGTTCAGAGACCATCCACCTGGCCTTTTCTACAAGAAATCTGCCTCCAGAAATAAAAGCTTCTCCCAAATAGGTGTGAGACCTACTCCTGTTACCTGCTGTCTGTCTCCCCCTGTCTGGTACTGCTGCTTGATTCCACCTGGCTGCCCTGGTCTGTCTCCCCCTGTCTGGTACTGTTCACCGTCTGCCCTGGTCTGTCTCCCCCTGTCTGGTACAGGTACCCCACCACACTCCCCCTCTCTGTTCACCTCCCCTGGGTACTGTCTCTGCCCTGTCTCCCCTGTCTGGTACAGGTACCCCCACCACACTCCCCTCTCTCTGTTCCCGTCTGCCCTGGTCTGTCTCCCCCTGTCTGGTACAGGTACCTCCACCACACTCCCCCTCTCTGTTCACCGTCTGCCCTGGTCTGTCTCCCCCTGTCTGGTACAGGTACCTCCACCACACTCCCCCTCTCTGTTCACTGTCTGCCCTGGTCTGTCTCCCCCTGGTACAGGTACCACCACCACACTCCCCCTCTCTGTTCAATGTCTGCCCTGGTCTGTCTCCCCCTGTCTGGTAGGGACAGGTTCAATCCCCCCTCTCTGTTCATGTGTCTGCCCTGGTCTGTCTCCCTGTCTGTACAGGTAAAAGCAATGTTCACTGTCTGCCCTGGTCTGTCTCTCCCTGTCTGGTACAGGTACCCCCACCACACTCCCCCTCTCTGTTCACTGTCTGCCCTGGTCTGTCTCTCCCTGGCCTGTCTCCCCCTGTCTTGTACAGGTACAGGTTCAATAATGTTCCAACCGAGAATTCCTTTGTCTGTAGAAAAGCAATGGAACTGAGCTAACTCTCACGTGAACGCGCGAGACTGAGATTGTGGCTCTCTGGCAGACCACTGACTCATTCCCCTCTCATTCTCCCCACTTCACAGTAGAAGCATCAAACAAGGTTCTAAAGACTGTTGACATCTAGTGGAATCCTTAGGAAGTGCAATATGACCAACATCCTACTGTATCTTCAATAGGGGCTGAGTTGAAAAACTACAAACCTCAGATTTCCCACTTCCTGGTTGGATTTTTTTCTCAGGTTTTTGCCTTCCATATGAGTTCTGTTATACTCACAGACATCATTCAAACCGTTTTAGAAACTTCAGAGTGTTTTCTATCCAAATATACTAATGCTATTCATATTTTAGCTTCTGGGACTGAGTAGCAGGCAGTTTACTCTGGGCACCTTATTCATCCAAGCTACTCAATACTGCCACCAACCATAAGAAGTTTAAGAACAAATTCTTATTTACAATGGGTTTGGCCTACCCCGGTCTAACCCTTACCCGGACGATGCTGGACCAAATATTGCACCGCCCTATGGGACTCCCAATCACGGCCGGTTCTGATACAGCCTGGATTCAGGGTCTGTAGTGATGCCTTTTGCACTGAGATGCAGTGCCTTAGACCGCTGTGCCATTCAGGAGTCAAAGTGAATCATATCACTGCAGAACTCCATCCACCCTGGTGAAGCAGAGCGCCACAGAGAGAGAGAGAGAGAGAGAGAGAGAGAGAGAGAGAGAGAGAGAGAGAGATCTGACCCCTCTTTCTCAGGTAACTATTTCATTGAGTTATCATCGTACCGCTACGAGCCATTCACATCGCCGGGGCTGTAGTGGAGCAGCTCTAGAGCTCCAAGTTCCCTGGTGTCCACATCACTGGATGTTTGGCATGGGACCTCAGATCCTCAGAAAAGTTCTACAGCTGTACTATTGAGAGCATGTTGACTGGCTGCATCGCCGCCTGGTATGGCAACTGATTGGCATCCGACTGCAAGACACTACAGAGGGTAGTGAGTACGGCCTAGTACATCACTGGGACCGAGCTCCCTGCCATCCAGGACCTCTATACCAGGCGATGTCAGAGGAAGGCCTTAAAAATGGTCAAAGACTCCAGCCACCCAAGTCATAGACTGTTCTCTCTGCTACCGCACAGCAAGCGGTAATATTTATATTGCCAGGGGGTATTGTCAGAAATAATCTTCTGACCATAGCTGATTGGCAACTTTTCAGGCAATTAATATATAATATATAATAATAATATAATAATAATAATATAATATTATTAATATTATTAATAATAATAGGCAATTGACAAATAGACGCACTTCCTCAATCAAGAAAGGTAAATCTACTTCCTAAATTCTATCTCAGAGTCTGCTAGTGCTCCGTCTGCATTTTGGGAAACGGTTCAGAGGCACTGAAGTGTGGAAATTCCTCTCCTTTCTGCCTAAACAAGTTGTGTCAGAATCTGGCTTCATTACTCTGGAAAAATGAGATAAGTGAAGATTTTCATCGGCGTTTTACCTGCGCAGAGGCTCTTCGTTTGAATTGAAGTGGTGGAATAATTGACCCTGATCAGCCAGTCGACGGCCCGCCCCTCTTCGTCACCTGTGTAAATAAAGGTGAAATAAAAACTCACTGCTCAAATAGTCTACAAATATGTAAAAGAGATGCACATCCTCTCTCTTCCACCTCTTTCACCTCCTCTCCTCTGCCTCCCCCTCTCCCCCTTCACCTCCTCTCCTCTCCCTCCCCCTCTCTCCTTCACCTCCTCTCCTCTCCCTCCCCCCTCTGTCCTTCACCTCCTCTCCTCTCCCTCCCCCTTCACCTCCTCTCCTTTCCCTCCCCCCCTCCCAACACACCTTCCAATCACATGGAAAATGGCCATTGATTTTGTTTTGTTTGGTTAGTGTTTCAGCCCCAGCCCAAGAGAGATGTTTATTCAAACCTGTGCTCCCAATGAGGGTAGTGATGCCTGCTCATTCATAATGTGAGAAAACCCCTCCTCTACTGTTTACTAAACGTATCAGTCATGCTGGGTCTGATTGATGTGTGTTTACTCTGCGCTGGGGAGATGGAGTCATTAGTCTGTGTGTGTCCCTTGATTTACGTGGAAGATGATTTCAAACCGAAATGATTCTTCCTGGACCGGCCCGATCTGGCCGCCATTTTGTTCTGCATTCTGTGGGGGCCAGTTCATTTCATCACAAGCATCACAAGCATTTCGCTACACTCGCATTTAACATCTGCTAACCATGTGTATGTGACAAATAAAATTTGATTTGATTTGATTTCCTGTTACCTTTCTGGAGAAAAAGTATATATTTTTTAGGAGGAGTGTTGCTCCATTGGATTGTTTCTCCCTGAGATATGGATTCCGAATACTGTTGAGTCCGGCCCAGTTGGATCCGGTATCACAAGGCTGAGTTTAAATAGGAGATGAATCATTGTCTTCTGAATAGGAGGAGTGTTCTGGACGGAGTGACAAGGCTGAGATATGGATTCCTTATGAATAGGAGGAGTGTTCTGGACGGAGTGACAAGGCTGAGATATGGATTCCTTATGAATGAATAGGAGGAGTGAGATATGGATTCTTATGAATAGGAGGAGTGTTCTGGACGGAGTGACAAGGCTGAGATATGGATTCTTATGAATAGGAGGAGTATTCTGGACGGATTCCTTATGAATAGGAGGAGTGTTCTGGACGGAGTGACAAGGCTGAATAGGAGGAGTGTTCTGGACGGATGGGCTGAGATTCCTTCTGAATAGGAGGAGTGTTCTGGACGGACAACAAGTGACAAGGCTGAGATATGGATTCCTTATGAATAGGAGGAGTGTTCTGGACGGAGTGACAAGGCTGAGATATGGATTCCTTCTGAATAGGAGGAGTGTTCTGGACAGAGTGACAAGGCTGAGATATGGATTCCTTCTGAATAGGAGGAGTATTCTGGACGGAGTGACAAGGCTGAGATATGGATTCCTTCTGAATAGGAGGAGTGTTCTGGACGGAGTGACAAGGCTGAGATATGGATTCCTTATGAATAGGAGGAGTGTTCTGGACGGAGTGACAAGGCTGAGATATGGATTCCTTCCTGTCCTGTTCAGTGTGTATTCTCTTTCTGCGAGGACATTTCCATGAGGAGGAATGCAGACCAGCGAGTGAACAGATGGTAGAGTTTAAAAGCAACACACAGCTGTTCCAGAGTAATGATCAATACTCTACCTTATGATTACAATGACCATTATTTAAAACTGAAGCATTAACGTTATATAAATCTCTGGGTGTAGAAACAATAAAGGCTAGAAAAGCCTTCTAAACTGGATCAAGCTGATATATATATTATGTTCCCTTTTGTACTTTAACCATTTGTACATCGTTACAACACTGTATATAGACATAATATAATGTCTTTATAGTTTTGAAACTTCTGTATGTTAAATGTTTACTGTACATTTTTTATTGTTTATTTCACTTTTATATATTATCTACCTCACTTGCTTTGGCAATGTTAACATATGTTTCCCCTGTCAATAAAGCCCCTTGACTTGAATTGAGAGAGCGAGAGAGCGAGAGAGCGAGAGAGAGAGAGAGAGAGAGAGAGAGAGAGAGAGAGAGAGAGAGAGAGAGAGAGAGAGAGAGAGAGAGAGAGAGGCTGAGAGAGAGAGAGAGAGAGCGAGAGAGAGAGAGATATGGATTCCTTCTGAGAGAGAGAGAGAGAGAGAGAGAGAGAGAGAGAGAGAGAGAGAGGAGAGAGAGAGAGAGAGAGAGAGAGACAGAGAGAGAGAGAGAGAGAGAGAGAGAGAGAGACAGAGAGAGAGACACAGAGAGAGAGAGAGACAGACAGAGAGAGACAGAGACAGGCAGACAGACAGACAGACAGACAGACAGACAGACAGACAGACAGACAGACAGACAGACAGACAGACAGACAGACAGACAGACAGACAGACAGAGAGAGAGAGAGAGAGAGACCTGGAACCTATCGACTCACCACATGATGTCTCCATCTTGGAAGAGGTGTTACTTCTTAACCCAGATGAAACGTTAGTGGATTAATGGCTGCAAAATGAGAAACGTGAACTCAATAAAAACACAGCAAGTGTGTTACAGTGACAGTGAAGATCAGGGAGGTCGTAAGAATGACAAAACACTCTCTATGACATCATCTGGGAAGTCTAAATACAATGTTGGATTAATGACTGGTGTGTCCAAATGATCGCTTTTCTTATAACAAATGGCCAAGTTAATACCCTTAATCGTGGTTGATGTAGCAACACATCCTAAACATCGTCATCTCTCCCTCTTTCACCCTCTCTGTCTCTTTCTCTCCAGCTCTCTGACCCATCACTCTGTCTCTTTCTCTCTCCAGCTCTCTGACCCATCACTCTGTCTCTCTCTCTCCGGCTCTCTGACCCATCACTCTGTCTCTCTCTCTCTCTCTCCAGCTCTCTGACCCATCACTCTGTCTCTCTCTCTCTAGCTCTCTGACCCATCACTCTGTCTCTCTCTCTCTCTCTCTCAGCTCTCTGACCCATCACTCTGTCTCTCTCTCCAGATCTCTGACCCATCACTCTGTCTCTCTCTCTCTCCAGCTCTCTGACCCATCACTCTGTCTCTCTCTCCAGCTCTCTGACCCACCACTCTGTCTCTCTCTCCAGCTATCTGACCAATCACTCTGTCTCTCTCTCTCTCTCCAGCTCTCTGACCCATCACTCTGTCTCTCTCTCTCTAGCTCTCTGACCCATCACTCTGTCTCTCTCTCTCCAGCTCTCTGACCCATCACTCTGTCTCTCTCTCTCCAGCTCTCTGACCCATCACTCTGTCTCTCTCTCCAGATCTCTGACCCATCACTCTGTCTCTCTCTCTCTCCAGCTCTCTGACCCATCACTCTGTCTCTCTCTCCAGCTCTCTGACCCACCACTCTGTCTCTCTCTCCAGCTCTCTGACCCATCACTCTGTCTCTCTCTCTCCAGCTCTCTGACCCATCACTCTCTCTGTCTCTCCAGCTCTCTGACCCATCACTCTGTCTCTCTCTCTCAGCTCTCTGACCCATCACTCTGTCTCTCTCTCTCTCTCCAGCTCTCTGACCCATCACTCTGTCTCTCTCTCTCCAGCTCTCTGACCCATCACTCTGTCTCTCTCTCCAGCTCTCTGACCCATCACTCTGTCTCTCTCTCTCTCTCTCTCAGCTCTCTGACCCATCACTCTGTCTCTCTCTCTCTCTCTCTCTCCAGCTCTCTGACCCATCACTCTGTCTCTCTCTCTCTCTCCAGCTCTCTGACCCATCACTCTCTCTGTCTCTCCAGCTCTCTGACCCATCACTCTGTCTCTCTCTCCAGCTCTCTGACCCATCACTCTGTCTCTGTCTCTCCAACTCTCTGACCCATCACTCTCTCTATCCAGCTCTCTGACCCATCACTCTCTCTCTCCAGCTCTCTGACCCATCACTCTCTCTCTCCAGCTCTCTGACCCATCACTCTCTCTCTCCAGCTCTTTGACCCATCACTCTGTCTCTCCAGCTCTCTGACCCATCACTCTGTCTCTCCAGCTCTGTGACCCATCACTCTCTCTCTCCAGCTCTCTGACCCATCACTCTGTCTCTCTCCTCTTCTTCACAGTCTGTCTCATCTCTTTCTCGGCCGTGTTTAAACGGGCCATGACCAGTCCCAAAGGTATTCTGTCCTCTCAGGGCGGACATTTTAATTAGTAAAGAAAATAAAGCCATCATACAATAGACGGCACACTGTGTAAACAACCTGTTGGTAGTGTGGAACCACGGAGAGTCTGGCCGGGCAGAGCCATGCATCACGGGGTCTACACACATGGGACAGATATTAGTCCCAAATGGCACCCTATTCTCTATACAGTGCACTAGAGCCCATAGGGCACTGGTCAAAGTAGTGCACCATGTTGGGAATAGGGTTCAGTTTGGGACGCAGGCATTCTCACTAGGTATGGAACAACTAGGTTAATCAGGCACGGCTGTGATGGATCCATTATACAACTTTCACAAGTAGGACAATATACAGTATAATGTGTATATACAGTATAATGTGTATATACAGCGCGGGACATGAGCAAATAAATGGTGCTATTTGGTCTGACTGAAATCTGAGATAAGCGTGTTAAAATGAAGGTCGTTGTGTGGAAAGGTATACAGAGGAACTGTGACTGGAAGGTTTTCCACCAACTCATGTGTTTTATTAAAGTCAGAATAAAGGGCTGGTTTGACTCATTAGTATAAGTGGATTAATGCCTGTCTGTGTGTGTGTGTGTGTGTGTGTGTTCGTGGTCATATTTAATTGAATATAAGGAAGAGAGAGAGATGTATATAGAGAGAATTAGAGAGATAGAGAGATACAGTTGAAATCGGTAGTTAACATACACTTAGGTTGGAGTCATTAAAACTCGTTTTTCAACCACTCCACCAATTTCTTGTTAACAAACTATAGTTTTGGCAAGTTGGTTAGAACATCTACTCTGTGCATGGCAAGTAATTTTTCCAACAATTGTTGACAGAGAGATTATTTTACTTATAATTCTCTGTAACACAATTCCAGTGGGTCAGAAGTTTACAAACACTAAGTTGACTGTGCCTTTAAACAGCTTGGAAATTCCAGAAAATGATGTCATGTCTTTAGAAGCTTCTGATATGCTAATTGACATAATTTGAGTCAATTGGAGGTGTACCTGTGGATGTATTTCAAGGCCTACCTTCAAACTCAATGACTCTTTGCTTGACATCATGGGAAAATCAAAACAAATCAGCCACGACCTCAGAAAAATAAATTGTAGACCTCCACAAGTCTGGTTCATCCTTGGGAGCAATTTCCAAACGCCTGAAGGTACCACGTTCATCTGTACAAACAATAGTACGCAAGTATAAACACCATGGGACCACACAGCCATCATACTGCTCAGGCAGGAGACGCATTCTGTCTCCTAGAGATGAACATACTTTGGTGCGAAAAGTGCAAATCAATCCCAGAACAACAGCAAAGGACCTTGTGAAGATGCTGGAGGAAACAGGTACAAAAGTATCTATATCCACAGTAAAACGAGTCCTATATCGACATAACCTGAAAGGCCGCTCAGCAAGGAAGAAGCCACTGCTCCAAAACCGCCATGAAAAGCCAGACTACAGTTTGCAACTGCACAAGGGGAAAAAGATTGTACATTTTGGAGAAATGTCCTCTGGTCTGATGGAACAAAAATATAACTGTTTGGCCATAATGAACATAGTTATGTTTGGAGGAAAAAGGGGGAGGCTTGCAAGCCGAAGAACACCATCCCAACCGTGAAGCACGGGGGTGGCAGCATCATGTTGTCGGGGTGCTTTGCTACGGGGGGGACTGGTGCACTTCACAAAATAGATTGCACCATGAGGAAAGAAAATTATATATATATATATATATATATATATTGAAGCAACATCTCAAGACATCAGTCAGGAAGTTAAAGCTTGGTCGCAAATGGGTCTTCCAAATGGACAATGACCCCAAGCATACTTCCAGAGTTGTGGCAAAATGGCTTAAGGACAACAAAGTCACGATATTGGAGTGGCCATCACAAAGCCCTGACCTCAATCCTATAGAACATTTGTGGGCAGAACTGAAAAATCATGTGTGAGCAAGGTGGCCTACAAACCTGACTCAGTTACACCAGCTCTGTCAGGAGGAATGGGCCAAAATTCACCCAGCTTATTGTGGGAAGCTTGTGGAAGGCTACCCGAAACGTTTGTCCCAAGTTAAACCATTTAAAGGCAATGCTACCAAATACTAATTGAGTGTATGTAAACTTCTTACCCACTGGGAATGTGATGAAAGAAATAAAAGCTGAAATAAATCATTCTCTCTACTATTATTCTGACATTTCACATTCTTAAAATAAAGTGGTGATCCTAACTTACCTAAGACAGGTTTTTTTTTTACAATGATTAAATGTCAGAAATCTGAGTTTAAAATGTATTTGGCTCAGGTGTATGTAAACTCCTGACTTCAACTGTAGGTTGTAATGCTTTACATCGTCTTAACGTGGCCTTGAGTCTCGGTTTGATCATTAACTTGTTTGTTTGTTGTAGACACAGAACCTTCAGTCATGACTTACAAATGTGGCTATATAATCACACATAGATACAGTCATGTCCGTTACATAGGCAATCAGTATGAGTTTACTGTACCCTTTACATGGGCAATCAGCATGAGTTTACTATACCCTTTACATGGGCAATCAGCATGAGTTTACTATACCCTTTACATGGGCAATCAGCATGAGTTTACTATACCCTTTACATGGGCAATCAGCATGAGTTTACTATACCCTTTACATGGGCAATCAGCATGAGTTTACTGTACCCTTTACATGGGCAATCAGCATGAGTTTACTGTACCCTTTACATGGGCAATCAGCAGGATTTTATGAACAATAAATCCTGTTGTGCGATTGCATATAAAATAACGTCCAACATGCTTTATTTCTCAGATATACGACGTTAAGTTCATTTAATTACACCGCCATATGAAAACAAGGATAATAGAAGGATACATGAGTCATGATTGACGCAGAGCCTGAAATAACTTTATTTTTCGTCTCCACATGCCTGGTGTTCCACCGCCCACACCTCCACCCCTCCACCCCCACCCCCCCACCCCTCCACCCCCCACACCCCACCCCTCCACCCCTCCACCCCCCACCCCTCCACCCCCACCCCTCCACCCCTCCACCCCCACCCCTCCACCCCCCACCCCTCCACCCCACCCCCCACCCCCCACCCCCCACCCCCCACCCCACCCCTCCACCCCTCCACACCCCACCCCTCCACCCCTCCACCCCTCCACCCCCCCTCCACCCCTCCACCCCTCCACCCCTCCACCCCCTCCACCCCCCACCCCACCCCTCCACCCCTCCACCCCGGCGCTGATGGAATGATGACATGATTGTGTTCAGATCCATTATTTTAATAAATCATAAAGTTATAAAGTCATATTTCCTTGTGGATCTTGACATGCTTACGAAAAAGTTCACAAAGTATTATATTTTTCCTGTTCTGTTCCAGACAACGTTTATTACCTCTAAATCGTACCACCACCAATCTCCTTTTAGGAATAACAAACACCACTCACAGATTACACTCATTTGGTAAAGTTGTTTATTACATATTACACGGATTTAACACTCTGATATAAAAACAAAATATGCATTCTATTCACTGGCCCTATGAATGTAATGTACACACAGCCTCTAGCCAACGGGACGCTAGGCTAGCTAAACCTGGCTAGCCCTACGGGACGCTAGGCTAGCTAAACCTGGCTAGCCAACGGGACGCTAGGCTAGCTAAACCTGGCTAGCCA
>NW_026290755.1:20000-42500 GCF_023373465.1 Oncorhynchus keta | reverse complement strand
CTGGGAGTAAAAGCAGTGTAGCCTGAACGCTAGTCTGCCTAGCGACAGGGGATGAAGGCAATCGGAGGGTGGTGTGCCTCGGCGCTGGGTTGCTGCCCCGCCCCCCTAGACTCCTCCTCCTCCTCTGACACCCCGAAGGTGACCAGGGCCTGCGTGGAGTCACATGACTGTTTCTCTGCGTCCTCCGAGTTGAGCGAGACGAGGCTGAGTCGGCGGGGTCTGCTGAGGCGCAGGGCGCCGCGAGTCCTTCTGTGGAGCAGGCCCAGGTCCTCTCTGAAGTGAGGGTTGAAGAGGACGTAGAGTAGAGGGTTGAGGCAGGCTGGGAGAGGAACCACCACTAGAAGCACTGACTTCACCACCTCAGGCCCTACTGAGGGCAGTTTCAGCAGGGAGGAGAAGGAGAGGAAGGCTACAGGGAAGTAGAGGAGACAGTTGGTGAACAGCAGCCAGGCCACGTGACGGATCATGGAGCAGTCCCACAGGTTGTCCGGCTCTCCTTTCTCCAGGCTGCAGTAGAGGCGGGCGTATGTGACGGTCATGATGAGATAACATAGGGAGTTGACCAGGACTAGAGCCACCATGAAGCCCAGAGAGGAGGGCTCTTCGTAGGGCATGGGGAGACAGATGGAGGAGACTCCGTAGTCCCCCAGCAGGGGGAGCAGGGTGATAGCCAGGCCCAGAAGGAAACACAAGGCGGCCACCAGCCTCAGCGTGCCCGTCGAACTCTTCCCCTCGGCGGCCTTGCCTCTCCGTATCGACAGCCCCCTCTCCAGGGCGGCCACAGTCAGTAAGAAGATACTGGTCTCAGAAGCGAAGATGGAGACGAAGCCGGTCAGCTTGCAGCCCGTGCTGCTCTCCCAACGCGCCCCGTAGCGGCCGAAGCTGCCGAAGGTCAAGGCATCGACGGTGGCCAGCGTGGCAGACCACAGCCCCATCAGACTGTTTACCAGAGCCAGCAGGCCAATCAGCAGCTTCACAGGGGACAGGAAGGACGGGGAGAGAAAGATGGAGACCATCACCAGTGTGTTGCAGACCAGGGAGAGAGTAGCAATGACCCACACACCAACACGGATCAACCAGCTGCCAAACAGGTGGTGGCAAGGACGGAACGGACCTGGGGAAGGACAGATCAATCAATCAGTCAATCAACCAGTCAATCAATCAACCAGTCAATCAATAAATCATTCAACCAGTCAATCAATCAACCAGTCAATCAATAATTCATTCAACCAGTCAATCAATCAACCAGTCAATCAATAAATCACTCAACCAGTCAATCAATAAATCACTCAACCAGTCAATCAATAAATCACTCAACCAGTCAATCAATAAATCAATCAACCAGTCAATCACATTCAACCAGTCAATCAATAAATCAATCAACCAGTCAATCACTCAACCAGTCAATCAATAAATCAATCAACCAGTCAATCAATAAATCATTCAACCAGTCAATCAATAAATCACTCAACCAGTCAATCACTCAACCAGTCAATCAATAAATCAATCAACCAGTCAATCATTCAACCAGTCAATCAATAAATCAATCAACCAGTCAATCAATAAATCACTCAACCAGTCAATCAATAAATCATTCAACCAGTCAATCAATAAATCACTCAACCAGTCAATCAATAAATCAATCAACCAGTCAATCAATAAATCAATCAACCAGTCAATCAATAAATCACTCAACCAGTCAATCAATAAATCAATCAACCAGTCAATCAATAAATCAATCAACCAGTCAATCAATAAATCACTCAACCAGTCAATCAATAAATCAATCAACCAGTCAATCAATAAATCACTCAACCAGTCAATCAATAAATCAATCAACCAGTCAATCACTCAACCAGTCAATCAATAAATCAATCAACCAGTCAATCAATAAATCATTCAACCAGTCAATCAATAAATCACTCAACCAGTCAATCACTCAACCAGTCAATCAATAAATCACTCAACCAGTCAATCAATAAATCACTCAACCAGTCAATCAATAAATCAATCAACCAGTCAATCAATAAATCACTCAACCAGTCAATCAATAAATCATTCAACCAGTCAATCAATAAATCATTCAACCAGTCAATCAATAAATCACTCAACCAGTCAATCAATAAATCACTCAACCAGTCAATCAATAAATCACTCAACCAGTCAATCAATAAATCAATCAACCAGTCAATCAATAAATCAATCAACCAGTCAATCAATAAATCACTCAACCAGTCAATCAATAAATCATTCAACCAGTCAATCAATAAATCACTCAACCAGTCAATCAATAAATCAATCAACCAGTCAATCAATAAATCAATCAACCAGTCAATCAATAAATCACTCAACCAGTCAATCAATCAACCAGTCAATCAATAAATCAATCAACCAGTCAATCAATAAATCACTCAACCAGTCAATCAATAAATCACTCAACCAGTCAATCAATAAATCACTCAACCAGTCAATCAATAAATCACTCAACCAGTCAATCACTCAACCAGTCAATCATTCAACCAGTCAATCACTCAACCAGTCAATCAATAAATCAATCAACCAGTCAATCACTCAACCAGTCAATCAATAAATCACTCAACCAGTCAATCAATAAATCACTCAACCAGTCAATCAATAAATCAATCAACCAGTCAATCAATAAATCATTCAACCAGTCAATCACTAAATCACTCAACCAGTCAATCACTCAACCAGTCAATCACTCAACCAGTCAATCACTCAACCAGTCAATCACTCAACCAGTCAATCAATAAATCACTCAACCAGTCAATCAATAAATCACTCAACCAGTCAATCAATAAATAAATCAACCAGTCAATCAATAAATCATTCAACCAGTCAATCAATAAATCACTCAACCAGTCAATCAATAAATCACTCAACCAGTCAATCAATAAATCACTCAACCAGTCAATCACTCAACCAGTCAATCAATAAATCAATCAACCAGTCAATCACTCAACCAGTCAATCAATAAATCAATCAACCAGTCAATCAATAAATCATTCAACCAGTCAATCACTCAACCAGTCAATCAATAAATCACTCAACCAGTCAATCAGTCAACCAGTCAATCAATAAATCAATCAACCAGTCAATCAATAAATCAATCAACCAGTCAATCACTCAACCAGTCAATCAATAAATCAATCAACCAGTCAATCAATAAATCATTCAACCAGTCAATCAATAAATCAATCAACCAGTCAATCACTCAACCAGTCAATCATTCAACCAGTCAATCACTCAACCAGTCAATCAATAAATCAATCAACCAGTCAATCACTCAACCAGTCAATCAATAAATCACTCAACCAGTCAATCAATAAATCATTCAACCAGTCAATCACTAAATCACTCAACCAGTCAATCACTCAACCAGTCAATCACTCAACCAGTCAATCACTCAACCAGTCAATCACTAAATCACTCAACCAGTCAATCACTCAACCAGTCAATCACTCAACCAGTCAATCAATAAATCATTCAACCAGTCAATCAATAAATCACTCAACCAGTCAATCAATAAATCACTCAACCAGTCAATCAGTCAACCAGTCAATCAATCAATCAATCAACCAGTCAATCACTCAACCAGTCAATCAATAAATCACTCAACCAGTCAATCAATAAATCACTCAACCAGTCAATCAATAAATCATTCAACCAGTCAATCACTAAATCACTCAACCAGTCAATCATTCAACCAGTCAATCAATAAATCATTCAACCAGTCAATCAATAAATCAATCAACCAGTCAATCACTCAACCAGTCAATCAATAAATCACTCAACCAGTCAATCAATAAATCATTCAACCAGTCAATCACTAAATCACTCAACCAGTCAATCACTCAACCAGTCAATCACTCAACCAGTCAATCACTAAATCACTCAACCAGTCAATCACTCAACCAGTCAATCACTCAACCAGTCAATCACTCAACCAGTCAATCAATAAATCATTAAACAAATCAATGTATGAACCATGTTAGGGGGAAGGGGGGGGGGGGGGTGTTGCCTTACCAGGTGATGGGGAACACTGGACAGTGTGGTGGGATTTGGGCTCATCATCAAAGTCCAACAGAAAGTCCTCGTGGTCTTAAATCAAATCAAAGGTTATATCCAGGTTATCAAGACGTTTCATAGGAACTGAAAATGAGTCACTGTTTCTGTCAGGAGGCATATTAGCGACACACCATGTATCCTTACAACACGGATCTGAAGTGGTATCCCCATTCCCTTTTAAGGGAGGCAGTGTACTATCTGGGGTTGTTTGAGAACACACCTTGGTTAGACAAGATGCCCTCCCTCCTCCCGAAGTCGTCCTTCCCATTGTGGTTATTGTCTCTGTCCCAGGGAGAGGAGTGTTTCTCACAGGAGACGAAGGCACAGCACTGGAAGGCATAGGGCAGCTCCATCACCCTACAGAGAGAGAGACATACCAGACATACAACATACTAATTAGGATCTGAAGAGAGAGACATACCAGACATACAGCATACCAATTAGGATCTGGAGAGAGAGACATACCAGACATACAACATACCAATTAGGATCTGGAGAGAGAGAGACATACCAGACATACAACATACCAATTAGGATCTGAAGAGAGAGACATACCAGACATACAACATACCAATTAGGATCTGGAGAGAGAGAGAGACATACCAGACAGACAACATACCAATTAGGATCTGAAGAGAGAGACATACCAGACATACAACATACTAATTAGGATCTGGAGAGAGAGACATACCAGACATACAACATACCAATTAGGATCTGGCTAAAAATACCCTTTATGGTTGTGAGGTCAAGGGTCCGCTCACCAAACAAGATTTCACAAAGTAGGACAAACACCAAATTGAGACTCTGCATGCAGAATTCTGCAAAAATATCCTCCGTGTACAACGTAGAACACCAAATAATGCATGCAGAGCAGAATTAGGCCGATACCCACTAATTATCAAAATCCAGAAAAGAGCCATTAAATTCTACAACCAAAGGAGGCAATTCCCAAACCTTCCATAACAAAGCCATCACCTACAGAGAGATGAACCTGGAGAAGAGTCCCCTAAGCAAGCTGGTCCTGGGGCTCTGTTCACAAACACAAACACACCCCACAGAGCCCCAGGACAGCAGCACAATTAGACACAACCAAATCATGAGAAAACAAAAAGATAATTACTTTACACATTGGAAAGAATTAACAAAAAAACTGAGCAAACTAGAATGCTATTTGGCCCTACACAGAGAGTACACAGCGGCAGAATACCTGACCACTGTGACTGACCCAAACTTAAGGAAAGCTTTGACTATGTACAGACTCAGTGAGCATAGTCTTGCTATTGAGAAAGGCCGCCGTAGGCAGACATGGCTCTCAAGAGAAGACAGGCTATGTGCTCACTGCCCACAAAATGAGTTGGAAACTGAGCTGCACTTCCTAACCTCCTGCCCAATGTATGACCATATTAGAGAGACATATTTCCCTCAGATTACACAGATCCACAAAGAATTTGAAAATATCTACTGAGTGAAATACCACAGTGTTCCATCACAGCAGCAAGATTTGTGACCTGTTGCCACAAGAAAAGGGCAACCAGTGAAGAACAAACACCATTGTAAATACAACCCATATTTATGCTTATTTATTTTCCCTTGTGTACTTTAACCATTTGTACATTGTTACAACACTGTATATATACACAATATGACATTTGTAATGTCTTTATTGTTTTGAAACTTCTGTATGTGTAATGTTTACTGTTAATTTCTATTGTTTATTTCACTTTTGTATATTATCTACCTCACTTGCTTTGGCAATGTTAACACATGTTTCCCATGACAATAAAGCCCCTTGAATTGAGTTGAATTGAGTTAGAGAGAGAGAAAGAGAGAGAGATACAGTTGAAGTCGGATGTTTACATACACTTAGGTTGGAGTCATTAAAACTCAATGTTAACACGTTTGAATTGAGAGAGATTGAATTGAGAGAGAGAGAGATGGAGAGAGAGAGAGAGAGAGAGAGAGAGAGAGAGAGAGAGAGAGAGAGAGAGAGAGAGAGAGAGAGAGAGAGAGAGAGACAGAGAGAGAGAGAGAGAGAGAGACAGAGAGAGAGAGATAGAGAGACAGAGAGAGAGAGACAGAGAGAGAGAGAGAGAGAGAGAGAGAGACAGAGAGAGAGACAGAGAGAGAGAGAGAGAGAGAGAGAGAGAGAGAGAGACAGAGAGAGAGAGAGAGAGAGAGAGAGAGAGAGAGAGAGAGAGAGAGAGAGAGAGAGAGAGAGAGACAGAGAGAGAGAGAGAGAGAGAGAGAGAGAGAGAGAGAGAGAGAGAGACAGAGAGAGAGAGAGAGAGAGAGAGAGAGAGAGACAGAGAGAGAGAGAGAGAGAGAGAGAGAGAGAGAGAGAGAGAGAGAGAGAGAGAGACAGAGAGAGAGAGAGAGAGACAGAGAGAGAGAGAGAGAGAGAGAGAGAGAGAGAGAGAGAGAGAGAGAGAGAGAGAGAGAGAGAGAGAGAGAGAGAGACAGAGAGAGAGACAGAGAGAGAGAGAGAGAGAGACAGAGAGAGAGACAGAGAGAGAGAGAGAGAGAGAGAGAGAGAGAGAGAGAGAGAGAGAGAGAGAGAGAGACAGAGAGAGAGTCATCCTACAAGAAACATGGTATAAAGGAGATGGACCCACTGGTTGTCCTCTAGGTTACAGAGAGCTGGTGGTCACAGCCACCAAACTACCAGGTGTGAAAAGAGGAAGAGACAGGGGGAATGCTAATTTGGTATAGAGCAGACCTAACTCACTCTATTAAATTGGTCAAAACAGGAACATTTTACATCTGGCTTGAAATTCAAAAGGAAATGATCTCAACAAAGAAAAATGTCCTCATGTGTTCTACCTATATCCCTCCAATAGAATCCCCATACTTTAACAATGACAGCTTCTTCATCCTAGAGGGGGAGATCAACCATTTCCAGGCCCAGGGACATGTACTAGTCTGTGGCGACCTAAATGCCAGAACCGGACAAGAACCTGACACCCTCCCTGTAGGTGACAGCATTCCCTCCCTCACATGCCCCCCATAGGCACAACTATGACAACATAACTAACAAAAACGGGTCACAACTCCTGCAGCTCTGTCAGACACTGGGTATGTACATAGTCAATGGTAGCCTTCGAGGGGACTCCTACGGTAGGTACACCTATACCTTGTCTTTTGGCAGTAGTACTGTAGACTACTTTATCACTGACCTCAACCCAGAGTCTATTAGAACGTTCAGTCAGCCCACTGACACCCCTATCAGACCACAGCAAAATCACAGTCTACTTGAACCTAGCAATGCTCAATCATGAGGCATCAAAGCCAAAGGAACTAAATAACATTAAGAAATGCTGTAGATGGAAGGAAAGTAGTGTGGAAATCTACCAAAAAATGAGGGAACAACAAATTCAATCCCTTCTAGACAATTTCCTGGACAAAATGTTTCACTGTGATAGTGAAGGTGTAAACTTGATAGTAGAAAACCTAACCAGTTTATTTGACCTCAGCTTCCCTATCAAATCTAAACATTTCAAGCAGACAACCCCTTGAACATTAACAACAATGGTTTGATGAAGAATGCAAAAAGTATTTAGTCAGCCACCAATTGTGCAAGTTCTCCCACTTAAAAAGATGAGAGAGGCCTGTAATTTTCATCATAGGTACACTTCAAATATGACAGACAAAATGACAAGAAAAATCCAGAAAATCACATAGTAGGATTTTTAATGAATTTATTTGCAAATTATGGTGGAAAATAAGTATTTGGTCACCTACAAACAAGCAAGATGTTTGGCTCTCACAGACCTGTAACTTCTTCTTTAAGAGGCTCCTCTGTCCTCCACTCGGTACCTGTATTAAAGGCACCTGTTTGAACTTGTTATCAGTATAAAAGACACCTGTCCACAACCTAAAAACAGTCACACTCCAAACTCCACTATGGCCAAGACCAAAGAGCTGTCAAAGGACACCAGAAACAAAATTGTAGACCTGCACCAGGCTGGGAAGAGGTAAGCAGCTTGGTTTGAAGAAATCAACTGTGGGAGCAATTATTAGGAAATGGAAGACGTACAAGACCACTGATAATCTCCCTCAATCTGGGGAGATTAACAGCCCCAAAACATCACTGCTCTAGAGGAGATCTGCATGGAGGAATGGGCCAAAATACCAGCAACAGTGTGTGAAAACCTTGTGAAGACTTACAGAAAACGTTTGACCTCTGTCATTGCCAACAAGGGGTAAATAACAAAGTATTGAGATAAACTTTTGTTATTGACCAAATACTTATTTTCCACCCACCATAATTTGCAAATAAATTCATTAAAAATCCTACAATGTGATTTTCAGGATTTTTTTCTCATTTGTCTGTCATAGTTGAAGTGTACCTATGATGAAAAGTACAGGCCTCTCTCATCTTTTTAAGTGGGAGAACTTGCACAATTGGTGGCTGACTAAATACTTTATGCCCCACTGTATGTATTGGGTGAAATATCACAGTGTGCCATCACAGCAGCAATATTTGTGACCTGTTGCCACAAGAAAAGGGCAACCAGTGAAGAACAAACACCATTGTAAATACAACCTATATTACATTTATTTATTTTCCCTTTTGTACTTTAACTATTTTCACATCATTACAACACTGTAATAAAGCCATAATAGGACATTTTAAAAGTATTTGTTCTTTCTGAACTTGTGAGTGTAATGTTTACTGTTCATTTTTAATAGTTTATTTCACTTTTGTTTATTGTCTACTTCACTTGCCTTGGCAATGTTAACATACGTTTACCATGCCAATAAAGCCCTTAAATTGAAACTGAAAGAAAAAGAGAGAGAACAGGAGAGAGATTGTGCAAGGAGAGGAAAGGAGAGAGAAAAGGAGAGAGAGAGAACAGGAAAGAGAGAGAGAGAGAGAACAGGAGAGAGAGAGAACAGGAGAGAGATCGTGCAAGGAGAGGAAAGGAGAGAGAAAAGGAGAGAGAGAGAACAGGAAAGAGAGAGAGAGAGAACAGGAGAGAGAGAGAACAGGAGAGAGATCGTGCAAGGAGAGAAAAGGAGAGAGAAAAGGAGAGAGAGAGAACAGGAAAGAGAGAGAGAGAGATAACAGGAGAGAGATCGTGCAAGGAGGGGAAAGGAGAGAGAAAAGGAGAGAGAGGGAGAACAGGAGAGAGAACAGGAGAGAGAGAGAACAGGAGAGAGAAAAGGAGAGAGAGAGAACATGAGAGAGAGAGAACAGGAGAGAGATCGTGCAAGGAGGGGAAAGGAGAGAGAAAAGGAGAGAGAGAGAGAACAGGAGAGAGAGAGAGAGAGAGAGAGAGAGAGAGAGAGAGAGAGAGAGAGAGAGAGAGAGAGAGAGAGAGAGAGAGAGAGAGAGAGAGAGAGAGAGAGAGAGAGAGAGAGAGAGAGAGAGAGAGAGAGAGAGAGAGAGAGAGAGAGAGAGAGAGAGAGAACAGGAGAGAGAGAGAACAGGAGAGAGATCGTGCAAGGAGAGGATAGGAGAGAGAAAAGGAGAGAGAGAGAGAACAGGAGAGAGAGAGAGAACAGGAGAGAGAGAACAGGAGAGAGATCGTGCAAGGAGAGGAAAGGAGAGAGAAAAGGAGAGAGAGAGAACAGGAGAGAGATCGTGCAAGTAGAGGAAAGGAGAGAGAAAAGTAGAGAGAGAGAACAGGAGAGAGATCGTGCAAGTAGAGGAAAGGAGAGAGAAAAGGAGAGAGAGAGAGAACAGGAGAGAGAGAGAGAACAGGAGAGAGAGAGGACAGGAGAGAGAGAGAACATGAGAGAGATCGTGCAAGTAGAGGAAAGGAGAGAGAAAAGGAGAGAGAGAGAACAGGAGAGAGAGAGAGAACAGGAGAGAGAGAGAACAGGAGAGAGAAAGAACAGGAGAGAGATCGTGCCAGTAGAGGAAAGGAGAAAGAAAAGGAGAGAGAGAGAGAAAAGGAGAGAGAGAGAGAACAGGAGAGAGAGAGAGAGAGCAGAGAGAGAGAGAGAGAGAGAGAGAGAGAGGAGAGCGAGAGAGAACAGGAGAGAGAGAGGGAGAGAGAACAGGAGAGAGATCGTGCAAGGAGAGGAAAGGAGAGAGATTCGATTTGGATCTCTTATAGTCCTCATTTGGACGAATCATCCAAAAGTCCTTAAACATTAAAATTCATGATGCGAACACATATAACACACTATTACAAACATACATAAAACATATTTGTATGTAGAGAGAGAGAGAGAGAGAACAGTAGAGATATAGAGAGAGAGAACATTAGAGAGAGAGGGAGAGAACAGTAGAGATATAGAGAGAGAGAACAGTAGAGAGAGAGAGAGAACAGTAGAGAGAGAACAGTAGAGAGAGAGGGAGAGAACAGTAGAGATATATATAGCGAGAGAACAGTAGAGAGAGAGAACAGTAGAGAGAGAGAGATAACAGTAGGAGAGAGAGAGAACAGTAGAGAGAGAGAGAGAGAGAGAGAGAACAGTAGAGAGAGAGAGAGAACAGTAGAGAGAGAGAGAGAACAGTAGAGAGAGAGAGAGAACAGTAGAGAGAGAACAGTAGAGAGAGAACAGTAGAGAGAGAGAATGGTAGAGAGAGAGGGAAAAGTAGAGAGAGAGAGAGAACAGTAGAGAGAGAACAGTAGAGAGAGAGAGATAACAGGAGAGAGAGAACAGTAGAGAGAGAACAGTAGAGAGAGAGAGAGAACAGTAGAGAGAGAACAGTAGAGAGAGAGAGAACAGTAGAGAGAGAACAGTAGAGAGAGAGAACAGTAGAGAGAGAGAGAGAGAGAGAACAGTAGAGAGAGAGAACAGTAGAGAGAGAGAGAGAGAGAAACAGTAGAGAGAGAGAACAGTAGAGAGAGAGAGAGAGAGAGAGAGAGAGAGAGAGAGAGAGAGAGAGAGAGAACAGTAGAGAGAGAGAACAGTAGAGAGAGAGAACAGTAGAGAGAGAGAGAACAGAGAACAGAGAGAGAGAGAGAGACAGTAGAGAGAGAGAACAGTAGAGAGAGAGAGAACAGTAGAGAGAGAGAGAACAGTAGAGAGAGAGAGAGAGAACAGTAGAGAGAGAGAGAGAGCAGTAGAGAGAGAGAGAGAACAGTAGAGAGAGAACAGTAGAGAGAGAGAGAACAGTAGAGGGAGAACAGTAGAGAGAGAGAACAGTAGAGAGAGAACAGTAGAGAGAGAGAGAGACAGTAGAGAGAGAGAACAGTAGAGAGAGAGAGAGAGAGAACAGTAGAGAGAGAGAACAGTAGAGAGAGAGAGAGAGAGAGAGAGAGAGAGAGAGAGAGAGAGAAAAGTAGAGAGAGAGAATGGTAGAGAGAGAGGGAAAAGTAGAGAGAGAGAGAGAACAGTAGAGAGAGAACAGTAGAGAGAGAGAGAGAACAGTAGAGAGAGAACAGTAGAGAGAGAACAGTAGAGAGAGAGAGAACAGTAGAGAGAGAACAGTAGAGAGAGAGAGAGAACAGGAGAGAGAGAACAGTAGAGAGAGAGAGAACAGTAGAGAGAGAACAGTAGAGAGAGAGAACAGTAGAGAGAGAGAGAGAGAGAGAGAACAGTAGAGAGAGAGAACAGTAGAGAGAGAGAGAGAGAGAACAGTAGAGAGAGAGAACAGTAGAGAGAGAGAGAGAGAGAGAGAGAGAGAGAGAGAGAGAGAGAGAGAACAGTAGAGAGAGAGAGAACAGTAGAGAGAGAGAGAACAGTAGAGAGAGAGAGAGAGAGAACAGTAGAGAGAGAGAGAACAGTAGAGAGAGAGAGAACAGTAGAGAGAGAGAGAACAGTAGAGAGAGAGAGAGAACAGTAGAGAGAGAGAGAGAGAACAGTAGAGAGAGAGAGAGAGCAGTAGAGAGAGAGAGAGAACAGTAGAGAGAGAACAGCAGAGAGAGAGAACAGTAGAGAGAGATAGAAAGAGTCAGTCAACACAACACAAGGCATAGGGCAGCTCCATCACTCTACAGACAGACAGAAGAGACAAAACACAATGCTACCACCACGCTCAACTGTTATTTAAATACCAACTGACACGCAACTTTACAGAAATAAATCACCAACTGTTTATCCAGAATTGAAATTACACTGATGTATGACATCATACAAATATGTAAGTCTAGGAGCTCCTAGCGGAAGGGATGTAAATGTTGACTAACTGAGGAGGCTGTAACTATGGCCTGGGTAAATCATGTTTTAATGGTTGGTCCTCCAACTGTAACTATGGCCTGGGTAAATCATGTTTTAATGGTTGGTCCTCCAACTGTAACTATGACCTGGGTAAATCATGTTTTAATGGTTGGTCCTTCAACTGTAACTATGACCTGGGTAAATCATGTTTTAATGGTTGGTCCTCCAACTGTAACTATGGCCTGGGTAAATCATGTTTTAATGGTTGGTCCTTCAACTGTAACTATGACCTGGGTAAATCATGTTTTAATGGTTGGTCCTCCAACTGTAACTATGACCTGGGTAAATCATGTTTTAATGGTTGGTCCTCCAACTGTAACTATGACCTGGGTAAATCATGTTTTAATGGTTGGTCCTCCAACTGTAACTATGACCTGGGTAAATCATGTTTTAATGGTTGGTCCTCCAACTGTAACTATGACCTGGGTAAATCATGTTTTAATGGTTGGTCCTCCAACTGTAACTATGACCTGGGTAAATCATGTTTTAATGGTTGGTCCTCCAACTGTAACTATGACCTGGGTAAATCATGTTTTAATGGTTGGTCCTTCAACTGTAACTATGACCTGGGTAAATCATGTTTTAATGGTTGGTCCTTCAACTGTAACTATGGCCTGGGTAAATCATGTTTTAATGGTTGGTCCTCCAACTGTAACTAACATGTTTTAATGGTTGGTCCTTCAACTGTAACTATGACCTGGGTAAATCATGTTTTAATGGTTGGTCCTCCAACTGTAACTATGACCTGGGTAAATCATGTTTTAATGGTTGGTCCTTCAACTGTAACTATGACCTGGGTAAATCATGTTTTAATGGTTGGTCCTCCAACTGTAACTATGACCTGGGTAAATCATGTTTTAATGGTTGGTCCTTCAACTGTAACTATGACCTGGGTAAATCATGTTTTAATGGTTGGTCCTTCAACTGTAACTATGACCTGGGTAAATCATGTTTTAATGGTTGGTCCTTCAACTGTAACTATGACCTGGGTAAATCATGTTTTAATGGTTGGTCCTTCAACTGTAACTATGACCTGGGTAAATCATGTTTTAATGGTTGGTCCTCAACTGTAACTATGACCTGGGTAAATCATGTTTTAATGGTTGGTCCTTCAACTGTAACTATGACCTGGGTAAATCATGTTTTAATGGTTGGTCCTTCAACTGTAACTATGGCCTGGGTAAATCATGTTTTAATGGTTGGTCCTCCAACTGTAACTATGGCCTGGGTAAATCATGTTTTAATGGTTGGTCCTCCAACTGTAACTATGACCTGGGTAAATCATGTTTTAATGGTTGGTCCTTCAACTGTAACTATGACCTGGGTAAATCATGTTTTAATGGTTGGTCCTTCAACTGTAACTATGACCTGGGTAAATCATGTTTTAATGGTTGGTCCTTCAACTGTAACTATGGCCTGGGTAAATCATGTTTTAATGGTTGGTCCTCCAACTGTAACTATGACCTGGGTAAATCATGTTTTAATGGTTGGTCCTTCAACTGTAACTATGGCCTGGGTAAATCATGTTTTAATGGTTGGTCCTTCAACTGTAACTATGACCTGGGTAAATCATGTTTTAATGGTTGGTCCTTCAACTGTAACTATGACCTGGGTAAATCATGTTTTAATGGTTGGTCCTTCAACTGTAACTATGACCTGGGTAAATCATGTTTTAATGGTTGGTCCTTCAACTGTAACTATGACCTGGGTAAATCATGTTTTAATGGTTGGTCCTTCAACTGTAACTATGACCTGGGTAAATCATGTTTTAATGGTTGGTCCTTCAACTGTAACTATGACCTGGGTAAATCATGTTTTAATGGTTGGTCCTCCAACTGTAACTATGACCTGGGTAAATCATGTTTTAATGGTTGGTCCTTCAACTGTAACTATGACCTGGGTAAATCATGTTTTAATGGTTGGTCCTTCAACTGTAACTATGGCCTGGGTAAATCATGTTTTAATGGTTGGTCCTTCAACTGTAACTATGACCTGGGTAAATCATGTTTTAATGGTTGGTCCTTCAACTGTAACTATGGCCTGGGTAAATCATGTTTTAATGGTTGGTCCTTCAACTGTAACTATGACCTGGGTAAATCATGTTTTAATGGTTGGTCCTTCAACTGTAACTATGACCTGGGTAAATCATGTTTTAATGGTTGGTCCTTCAACTGTAACTATGACCTGGGTAAATCATGTTTTAATGGTTGGTCCTCCAACTGTAACTATGACCTGGGTAAATCATGTTTTAATGGTTGGTCCTTCAACTGTAACTATGGCCTGGGTAAATCATGTTTTAATGGTTGGTCCTTCAACTGTAACTATGGCCTGGGTAAATCATGTTTTAATGGTTGGTCCTTCAACTGTAACTATGGCCTGGGTAAATCATGTTTTAATGGTTGGTCCTTCAACTGTAACTATGGCCTGGGTAAATCATGTTTTAATGGTTGGTCCTCCAACTGTAACTATGACCTGGGTAAATCATGTTTTAATGGTTGGTCCTTCAACTGTAACTATGACCTGGGTAAATCATGTTTTAATGGTTGGTCCTCCAACTGTAACTATGACCTGGGTAAATCATGTTTTAATGGTTGGTCCTTCAACTGTAACTATGGCCTGGGTAAATCATGTTTTAATGGTTGGTCCTCCAACTGTAACTATGGCCTGGGTAAATCATGTTTTAATGGTTGGTCCTTCAACTGTAACTATGGTCTGGGTAAATCATGTTTTAATGGTTGGTCCTTCAACTGTAACTATGGTCTGGGTAAATCATGTTTTAATGGTTGGTCCTTCAACTGTAACTATGGCCTGGGTAAATCATGTTTTAATGGTTGGTCCTTCAACTGTAACTATGGCCTGGGTAAATCATGTTTTAATGGTTGGTCCTGTAACTATGGTCTGGGTAAATCATGTTTTAATGGTTGGTCCTTCAACTGTAACTATGGCCTGGGTAAATCATGTTTTAATGGTTGGTCCTTCAACTGTAACTATGGCCTGGGTAAATCATGTTTTAATGGTTGGTCCTTCAACTGGGCCTGGGTAAATCATGTTTTAATGGTTGGTCCTCCAACTGTAACTATGACCTGGGTAAATCATGTTTTAATGGTTGGTCCTCCAACTGTAACTATGTCCTGGGTAAATCATGTTTTAATGGTTGGTCCTCCAACTGTAACTATGACCTGGGTAAATCATGTTTTAATGGTTGGTCCTCCAACTGTAACTATGACCTGGGTAAATCATGTTTTTAATGGTTGGTCCTCCAACTGTAACTATGGCCTGGGTAAATCATGTTTTAATGGTTGGTCCTCCAACTGTAACTATGACCTGGGTAAATCATGTTTTAATGGTTGGTCCTCCAACTGTAACTATGGCCTGGGTAAATCATGTTTTAATGGTTGGTCCTCCAACTGTAACTATGACCTGGGTAAATCATGTTTTAATGGTTGGTCCTCCAACTGTAACTATGGCCTGGGTAAATCATGTTTTAATGGTTGGTCCTCCAACTGTAACTATGACCTGGGTAAATCATGTTTTAATGGTTGGTCCTCCAACTGTAACTATGACCTGGGTAAATCATGTTTTAATGGTTGGTCCTCCAACTGTAACTATGGCCTGGGTAAATCATGTTTTAATGGTTGGTCCTCCAACTGTAACTATGACCTGGGTAAATCATGTTTTAATGGTTGGTCCTCCAACTGTAACTATGTCCTGGGTAAATCATGTTGTAATGGTTGGTCCTCCAACTGTCTCCAGATGTAACTATGACCTGGGTAAATCATGTTTTAATGGTTGGTCCTCCAACTGTAACTATGACCTGGGTAAATCATGTTTTAATGGTTGGTCCTCCAACTGTAACTATGGCCTGGGTAAATCATGTTTTAATGGTTGGTCCTCCAACTGTAACTATGGCCTGGGTAAATCATGTTTTAATGGTTGGTCCTCCAACTGTAACTATGGCCTGGGTAAATCATGTTTTAATGGTTGGTCCTCCAACTGTAACTATGGCCTGGGTAAATCATGTTTTAATGGTTGGTCCTCCAACTGTAACTATGGCCTGGGTAAATCATGTTTTAATGGTTGGTCCTTCAACTGTAACTATGGCCTGGGTAAATCATGTTTTAATGGTTGGTCCTCCAACTGTAACTATGACCTGGGTAAATCATGTTTTAATGGTTGGTCCTCCAACTGTAACTATGTCCTGGGTAAATCATGTTGTAATGGTTGGTCCTCCAACTGTAACTATGACCTGGGTAAATCATGTTTTAATGGTTGGTCCTCCAACTGTAACTATGACCTGGGTAAATCATGTTTTAATGGTTGGTCCTCCAACTGTAACTATGGCCTGGGTAAATCATGTTTTAATGGTTGGTCCTCCAACTGTAACTATGACCTGGGTAAATCATGTTTTAATGGTTGGTCCTCCAACTGTAACTATGGCCTGGGTAAATCATGTTTTAATGGTTGGTCCTCCAACTGTAACTATGGCCTGGGTAAATCATGTTTTAATGGTTGGTCCTCCAACTGTAACTATGGCCTGGGTAAATCATGTTTTAATGGTTGGTCCTCCAACTGTAACTATGACCTGGGTAAATCATGTTGTAATGGTTGGTCCTCCAACTGTAACTATGACCTGGGTAAATCATGTTTTAATGGTTGGTCCTCCAACTGTAACTATGACCTGGGTAAATCATGTTTTAATGGTTGGTCCTCCAACTGTAACTATGGCCTGGGTAAATCATGTTTTAATGGTTGGTCCTTCAACTGTAACTATGACCTGGGTAAATCATGTTTTAATGGTTGGTCCTCCAACTGTAACTATGGCCTGGGTAAATCATGTTGTAATGGTTGGTCCTCCAACTGTAACTATGACCTGGGTAAATCATGTTTTAATGGTTGGTCCTCCAACTGTAACTATGGCCTGGGTAAATCATGTTTTAATGGTTGGTCCTTCAACTGTAACTATGACCTGGGTAAATCATGTTTTAATGGTTGGTCCTCCAACTGTAACTATGACCTGGGTAAATCATGTTTTAATGGTTGGTCCTCCAACTGTAACTATGACCTGGGTAAATCATGTTGTAATGGTTGGTCCTCCAACTGTAACTATGACCTGGGTAAATCATGTTTTAATGGTTGGTCCTTCAACTGTAACTATGACCTGGGTAAATCATGTTGTAATGGTTGGTCCTTCAACTGTAACTATGGCCTGGGTAAATCATGTTTTAATGGTTGGTCCTTCAACAGTAACTATGACCTGGGTAAATCATGTTTTAATGGTTGGTCCTCCAACTGGTCTGGGTAAATCATGTTTTAATGGTTGGTCCTTCAACTGTAAATATGACCTGGGTAAATCATGTTTTAATGGTTGGTCCTCCAACTGGTCTGGGTAAATCATGTTTTAATGGTTGGTCCTTCAACTGTAACTATGGCCTGGGTAAATCATGTTTTAATGGTTGGTCCTTCAACTGTAACTATGGCCTGGGTAAATCATGTTTTAATGGTTGGTCCTCCAACTGTAACTATGACCTGGGTAAATCATGTTTTAATGGTTGGTCCTCCAACTGTAACTATGGCCTGGGTAAATCATGTTTTAATGGTTGGTCCTTCAACTGTAACTATGACCTGGGTAAATCATGTTTTAATGGTTGGTCCTTCAACTGTAACTATGGCCTGGGTAAATCATGTTGTAATGGTTGGTCCTCCAACTGTAACTATGACCTGGGTAAATCATGTTTTAATGGTTGGTCCTTCAACTGTAACTATGACCTGGGTAAATCATGTTTTAATGGTTGGTCCTTCATCTGTAACTATGGCCTGGGTAAATCATGTTTTAATGGTTGGTCCTTCAACTGTAACTATGGCCTGGGTAAATCATGTTTTAATGGTTGGTCCTTCAACTGTAACTATGACCTGGGTAAATCATGTTTTAATGGTTGGTCCTTCAACTGTAACTATGGCCTGGGTAAATCATGTTTTAATGGTTGGTCCTTCAACTGGCCTGGGTAAATCATGTTTTAATGGTTGGTCCTTCAACTGTAACTATGACCTGGGTAAATCATGTTTTAATGATTGGTCCTTCAACTGTAACTATGACCTGGGTAAATCATGTTTTAATGATTGGTCCTTCAACTGTAACTATGACCTGGGTAAATCATGTTTTAATGGTTGGTCCTCCAACTGTAACTATGGCCTGGGTAAATCATGTTGTAATGGTTGGTCCTTCAACTGTAACTATGACCTGGGTAAATCATGTTTTAATGGTTGGTCCTCCAACTGTAACTATGACCTGGGTAAATCATGTTTTAATGGTTGGTCCTCCAACTGTAACTATGACCTGGGTAAATCATGTTTTAATGGTTGGTCCTTCAACTGTAACTATGACCTGGGTAAATCATGTTTTAATGGTTGGTCCTTCAACTGTAACTATGGCCTGGGTAAATCATGTTTTAATGGTTGGTCCTTCAACTGTAACTATGGCCTGGGTAAATCATGTTTTAATGGTTGGTCCTTCAACTGGTCTGGGTAAATCATGTTTTAATGGTTGGTCCTTCAACTGTAACTATGGCCTGGGTAAATCATGTTTTAATGGTTGGTCCTTCAACTGTAACTATGACCTGGGTAAATCATGTTTTAATGGCTGGTCCTTCAACTGGTCTGGGTAAATCATGTTTTAATGGTTGGTCCTCCAACTGTAACTATGGCCTGGGTAAATCATGTTTTAATGGTTGGTCCTTCAACTGTAACTATGACCTGGGTAAATCATGTTTTAATGGTTGGTCCTCCAACTGTAACTATGGCCTGGGTAAATCATGTTTTAATGGTTGGTCCTCCAACTGTAACTATGGCCTGGGTATATCATGTTTTAATGGTTGGTCCTTCAACTGGTCTGGGTATATCATGTTGTAATGGTTGGTCCTTGGTAAAAAATAAGACCCACTCTGATGGGCTTTAGAGGGTCCATGTTGCACCCTACTTCATGGTGAATGAGTGTATATTGGTGTGCTGCTCCCTTCCCTACCATGATGTACTAGAACATGAGAAGTGAGAGAGAGATGTGAGAGAGACGTGAGAGAGAGACGTGAGAAAGAGACGTGAGAGAGAGAGACGTGAGAGAGAGACGTGAGAGAGAGACGTGAGAAAGAGACGTGAGAGAGAGAGACGTGAGAGAGAGACGTGAGAGAGAGACGTGAGAGAGAGATGTGAGAGAGAGAGACGTGAGAGAGAGACGTGAGAGAGAGAGACGTGAGAGAGAGAGACGTGAGAGAGAGACGTGAGAGAGAGACGTGAGAGAGAGACGTGAGAGAGAGAGACGTGAGAGAGAGACGTGAGAGAGAGAGACGTGAGAGAGAGACGTGAGTGAGAGAGACGTCAGAGAGAGAGATGTGAGAGACGTGAGCGAGACGTGAGCGAGACGTAAGAGAGAGGCGTGAGAGAGACGTGAGAGAGACGTGACCGAGAGAGAGACATGTGAGAGACGTGAAGAGAGAGGCGTGTGAGAGAGAGACGGAAGAGAGACACAGGCGTGAGAGAGACGTGAGAGAGAGATCTGAGAGAGCGAGAGGCGTGAGAGAGAGAGGCGTGAGAGAGAGAGACCGCAAATGAATAAAGTTTTGGTGGCAATGCAATCAGCATACACTGAGTGGACAAAACATTAAGAACACCTTCCTAATATTGAGTTGAACCCCCTATTGTCCTCAGAACAGCCTGAATTCATCAGGTCATGGACTCTACAAGGTGTTGAAAGCGTTCCACTGGGATGCTGGCCCATGTTGACTCCAATGCTTCCCACAGTTGTGTCAAGTTGTCTGGATGTCCTTTGAGTGGTGGGCCATTCTTGATACACACGGTAAACTGTTGAGCGTGAAAACCCAGCAGCATTGCAGTTCTTGACACAACCCTTGTTCTCCTGGCACCTACTACCATACCCCGTTCAAAGGCACTTAAATATTTTGTCTTACCCCTTCACCCTCTGAATGGTACACACACACACAATCCATGTCTCATTTGTCTCCACCACCACCAGCATCACCAGCATCACCAAAAGCACCAGCACCACCACCAGCATCACCAAAAGCACCACCACCACCACCAGCATCACCAAACCAAAAGCACCACCACCACCACCAGCATCACCAAAAGCACCACCACCAGCATCACCAGCATCACCAAAAGCACCAGCACCACCACCAGCATCACCAGCATCACCAAAAGCACCAGCACCACCACCAGCATCACCAAAAGCACCACCACCAGCATCACCAGCATCACCAAAAGCACCACCACCACCACCAGCATCACCAAAAGCACCACCACCACCACCCCCAGCATTACTACAGGTACCTCAGTTTGGGGAGGCTCTCAGCAGGCAGTAGCTCCTGCAGGTCCTCGTTGCCAGCTAGTTTGAGGTGTGTGAGTCCATGGAGCCCAGATACAGGCAGGTAGGACAACTGGTTGGAAGTAAGATCACTGGGGGAGAGAGAAGGGAGGGGGAGGAAGTGGGAGGGAGAGAGAGAGAGAGAGAGAGAGAGAGAGAGAGAGAGAGAGAGAGAGAGAGAGAGAGAGAGAGAGAGAGAGAGAGAGAGAGAAAGAGGGGGAGGGGAGAAAGAGAGGAGGAGAGAGAGGGGGGAGAGAGAGAGAGAAGGCGGGGAGAGGGGGAGAGGGAGCGAGAGGGAGAGAGAGAGAGATAGGGGGGGGGAGAGAGGAGGGAGGGAGGGAGGGAGGGAGGGAGGGGAGAGAGAGAGAGAGAGAGAGAGAGGAGGGAGGGAGGGAGGGGAGAGAGAGAGAGGGGGGAGAAGGGGGGGAGAGGGGGAGAGGGAGCGAGAGCGGGAGAGAGAGAGAGAGAGGGGGAGGGAGAGAGAGCGAGAGAGAGAGAGTATGAGAAACACATCATCTACCACCCGATAACTAAGCAACATACATTTTTTTATACAATATAACTTGATTTAATGGACACATCATCCATTTCCGACTGACTTGAACTCTGCCTGGTTCATATGAATGAATAAAACAGTGGAGGACTCACAGTTTGATGAGGGCAGGCAGACTGGAGAAGGAGAGCGGGTTCAGAGAGGACAGTTTGTTCCAAGCCAGGTCACTGTTCCGAAGGAAGCAGAAAAAAAACAGAGAATTTTCCTTCAGTTCAGATGTTTCCTTCAGCTCCACTAATCCTGCTGCACCTCAGACGGTTGGATTTACAAGCTGAGAGATCTCCTTCAGTACCATGCTCTGCTGCACCAAGAAGTCATTCCCATTCCTCCCTCCTCCTCCTTCCCGAGCAGATTATACCAGACATGTGCCGTATCAATCCCATATTGCCCGAAGCAGGCACTTTTAAGGTTAAGTTGATTCACACACGTATCGTCGTCGTTTTGGCGTGTGAGAGGAGAATAGAAGAAGGTATTGATATCGTTTAACCAGATGAGATGAGTTGAGTGAAAACACAAAAGATATAACTAACTCGAGCAGACAGGAAGACAACGAGGGGTCATAGTTCAAACGTTATGTCCAAGAGAGATCTTAGTTCAAACAGTATGTCCAAGAGAGGTCATAGTTCAAACTGTATGTCCAAGAGAGGTCATAGTTCAAACTGTATGTCCAAGAGAGGTCATAGTTCAAACTGTATTTCCCAAGAGGGGGTCATAGTTCAAACTTTATGTCCAAGAGGGGGTCATAGTTCAAACTGTATGTCCAAGAGGGAGTCATAGTTCAAACTGTATGTCCAAGAGGGGGTCATAGTTCAAACTGTATGTCCAAGAGGGGGTCATAGTTCAAACTGTATGTCCAAGAGGGGGTCATAGTTCAAACTGTATGTCCCAAGAGGGGGTCATAGTTCAAACTGTATGTCCAAGAGGGGTCATAGTTCAAACTGTATGTCCAAGAGGGGGTCATAGTTCAAACTGTATGTCCCAAGAGGGGGTCATAGTTCAAACTGTATGTCCAAGAGGGGGTCATAGTTCAAACTGTATGTCCAAGAGGGGGTCATAGTTCAAACTGTATGTCCAAGAGGGGGTCATAGTTCAAACTGTATGTCCCAAGAGGGGGTCATAGTTCAAACTGTATGTCCAAGAGGGGGTCATAGTTCAAAGTAACTGTGTATCCAAGAGGGGATGGAACTTGGAGAATTGCTGTTCACAATTTTTACAAACTTGTACTGTGCCATTGTATTGAATGAGAAAAAGGCAAAAGAGATATATTATCTTGCATGTAAACTATGTGATTTAGTCTTTGGACAACGGTTTTGATCTACAGCCTGCTGAGCTTGGCCCCTGACCATATCTGTCTAGCGATTGTCTC